>NW_028301711.1:85528030-85831060 GCF_037042655.1 Diuraphis noxia | reverse complement strand
ACTTATTATTTTTTTTAATCAGGCATAAAACACCTTGGTATATGACATTTATATTATATTTATATATATATATAAGCAGTGTAAAAATTAGTTTAAAAGATTATTTTATATAAGGTATTTGACCAAATATTATTGTCTTTTAACAAAATTAATTTAAATAAAATATACTTACAAATTGAATGCTTTTCTATCTAAATGTTTTACAGTTGTAATAATAATAACTTTATTAACATTTATTAAAAGTTCAAAACCAACAAATAACCGGTTAATTATAATTTAATTATAATAATATTAATTCAAAATAAACAATGATTTTTGATTAATAAGAAATGTGTTATGCAGTTTTAATTTGGATCAATTGGTAAACAACGATAATCTTACGGCGAAAATGTCAAATAGAAATATAACTTTAAAAGTCTATGATGGTAATTATTTAGTGTAAGAAACTAAGAACTAGGTACCACTTTTGCCAATATTTTGCTCTTTAATAACTATTTGCATTATTATATTCATTGTTTCATCAGATAAATTCATATTTACTTTATTCATCAGACGCAGCATCTAAAATAATTCATAATATATTATACATTTAATAATACTAATCTAGTAATCAATAGTTACAAACAAGACCGGAATTTGTTGATTGTGTCCCGGACACACGTAAACGATTTTTTACCTATTTTTGCTGTACTCCGATTGCGTCCTATTGTATAGTAGGTAAGCATTAATGTGACACATTAAATATTAAATCTAATAAATTTATTGCGTATGGTATTTTTTAACATAAATTTGTTTTTACTTGATGAGATTACGAACATTTTATTTTAAGGCTGGTATTCTGATATTCTAATCAATTTACGATTACGTAGCGATTTAGTATAGGTACACCAGTCACCAAGTGCTTAGAGTCTAAAGATACTTTAAACTTTATAGTTTGTATTGGAAATTCTAAATGAATGAGTTGGACTAAAATAAGCAATGGTATGCAACGTACCTACTACACTTGTGAAAGCTTTTATTCAAAATTTAACTCTTTTTTCTACATACCTATTATATCCTAGCATCAATAAGTATATCAATCCTAGAACTTTGAATGTAAGTATCCAATACTTCAACAGTTATTACTAAAATCATATTAAAATAGTAGTTTGATTGTATGCTTATATATTATACAATAGGACACAATCGGAACATAAAAAGTTGAAAAAAATAATTTTACTTATCCATGTTGTGGACGCAATCGAATATTCGGATGACGCCCAACAAGATAATTATTTTTATGATGCTTACTTTCAACAAAATATCTAATCTTATTGAACCATCTTTATCATTGTCTATTTTAGACAATATTTTAACTATTTTTTGTATTTTGCATTCATCTGGTACATTTTGTAATTTTCGTACTACTGCGATTAGTTCATCAATCTTGATTAATTTACTAAAATAAAGATAAACATAATTCAATTGTGAAAATAACTAATAATATGATAAAAATGAAATATTTAAGTATTTACCCATCGGTAGTAATATTTGCACTGACTAATTCTTTTTTCTCTAATTCATTGACGACCTGATCTATGTCATTTATTATTTTAATGAGTGCATTATATAATTGTTTAGCTGGCTCCGATTCTCTAACTTGTTCCTCTTCCACAGATCCCATTATTTCTTGAAGATCATGTCTATCCTAAAGCCAATAGCAAAATGTAACGCAGTTAATTTAAGATAATAATATACTTCACTACCTATTGGGTATCTACTACTTACATTTTGGTAACATTTAAGTTCATTCTTCAATTCACAGATTTCTGATATTTCAAGAAGAAGTTTAGATTGGTTTGAGCACATATTTTCTATAGCACATTCCAATGTTTTTAAATCAGTTGATGATAATTCCTATACATAATCATTTCGGTGAATTAAAAACGAACAATCCAATATAACCATGTATAATCCACATAACAATATATCTAGATTTACTCCTTCAATTCCAGTTGCATCTTTTAAAACATCAACTTTATTGCATGTATGATTTGAAGTTTTTTTAAGGGTATCATCTAGTTGTAGTAATATATTTTTTCCCATACATTCTTCAATTTCTCCTTTTGCCTTATGTTCCTCTTCTTCAATTTCTTCTTTTGCCTTACGTTCCTCTTTTTCGGTTGCTTCCAATTTTACCTTATTATTTATAGCACCATCGCGTTCACACAAGTCAGCTTCAGTTGATGCACCAACACCATAAGGCAGAGAACATATCGTATTTTTCAGTAAATCATTAGTTGGAATATTAGATGTAAGACTAAACGCTCTAGAGAGGAGAAGTAATAATGGTGGAACTCTTTCATTGAGTGATAGGTCTAGCCACTGGGTTAACTGTTGTTTCAAGCGGTTTTCAGTGAGACCATAAGCACCCATACCACGAGACTTACAGGCTTCTTGAAGCTCACTCAACGTCAGAGAATCAACGCCTTCTTTTTGAATCATCTAAATATTTAAAATAATATTGTCATCAAATGATTAAAATTGAAATAATATGTTGTTTACCTTATCGTCAACTAATAAAGATCGAAGTTTAAGAGTCAAAAGATATTTCAAAACGCTTGAAGTCCCAAACGATTGTAGTTCAAGGACTCGACAAAGGGCAACTAACTGTGGTCGAGGTAGTGAGTCAAGAGTGATTTCATCTTTGAATAGCTTTGAAAACTTAAGCATTTCGTGAGCTGGTATAACAATACCTTCTTTTCTTACCTAATATGTAGTTGAAGTTGAAAAAATGTATATAAGTTAAAAATATACAAAATCACTTATACTTTTGAGAAAAAGTCCGCAAATTCTTGAGCTAATTCACTCGTGTGTTCTTTACCACACACAGACATGTTGTCTAAAGTCTTTTGAAGAAATTTGGCCATTTCAAGTTTCACTTTGAGAGACTGTATGAGTTTTATTTCCTAAAATAATTCGTTAAAATTTAGATTACGGGTTTTTTTTTATAAATAATTAGTTTACCTTTTGATCCTTTGTTTGAAATGTAGTTGGTAGCATGCCCGGGAAAAACTTTATAAAAAAAGGCAAAGTCAACTCCATGAATGGAACGAGAATGAACACAGAAAAAGGTATTAGTCGCAAAAGATCAGCTATAGTTTGAACGAACTGAAATAATGTATATAAATTAATTCATAAAGTTCGATAAAAAAATTGTTCATCTTTATTTTTATTGATATGCCTACTTACTAATTACAAAATTATTTACTAACAATAAGTATTCATCAAATATTATTTACTATGTATCTTTATCTAATTCTTACAAACTAAGTTAATACATAACTCACAAAATAAAATTATATTTTAAAAATTTCATCCAAAAGTTAAATTTGTTTTAACTATAATTCATAAAGTGAATTGCATTTGTATAAATGTACCCTTAAAAAAATGACTTAAACAAGTCAGTTAATAATTATTCACGAACAGTAAGGTTACAGTAAATATGAATAATAATATTAATTGACTCGGTTAAAAATAAGTCAATCTTTTAATTACCATATTAGTTATACATAGTGATTGTGCAAATTTCAATTATTTAAATAATAAGTATTAATAACTAACAAAATATTGTTAGAAATGCATCATATACTACCCTTTTTATTGCATAAAAGAATAATAATTTGTTTATTTGTATGGAATTACTTGAATTACTTTCAATCAATTTAATTAATTGTTTTTAACTATAATTATAAATATGTACCTATGGCAAACATAATTTTTAATACTATTTATAACATTTAGGTACTTTAAAAGCTATGTTATTAGTGTATTCTTTAACTAGTTCTTGTGTTTATTAAAAAATAAACCAACTAGATAGTTTTTGAACTAGTTAATACCGACTTTGCTTATCTGATAACTTATAACAGATAAGTATAGTATATATTGACAATAAAAAAAAAAACCATAGTAATTACTATCATATTATTTTTAATTTTCAATAAATTTTAAATACCAACTATCATATATAGGCTATAATTTAATTATCAATTGTATATTTATGTAGTTACTTAATTTGTAACAAGCTTACTAATTTATGTTCTCTTCTTGTTAATTCAATACCTCTCAATTTTTTAATAGCCAAATAAAAAGAGATTTTAGTGTTGAGTCCCAGAAGTTTAAAACCATAATAAAAATGATAAAGTTCATCAATAATTCTTTGTTTCAGCGATTTTTTAAGTTTTTTTATATTAGCTTCTTTGTTTTTACATTTTATTTTGTCAGCATTTACAGCTTCTTTAATTTTGGAACATTGATTTTTCGATAATAGTGACGATGTATATGATATTTGACGAATTTTAGAATTCAGATGATTTGTTCTATAGGATATTGGGAGGAATTGATTTGAGGAAATATTTGAGTAAAAGTAATTACTAGAAAACGTAGACAAATGTGAACTCAAACAAATAGTTTTAGTTTTATTAATGTTATACGCATACAAATCTGAAAAAAAAACAATAAAATAATATTGAGAATGTAACTATTAATGTATAATTATACAATAAATAGACGTAGGTAGGTCGGCATAGGTTGGTGCTGTAATAATTACAGAGTTAGTAGTACTGTTGTCATTATTACATACTGATAAATGTTAGATCAGATTATTGGTAAGTACTTATTATTGATGTATATAATAATTTTAGTAATGAAAATATTTGATTAATATAATTTATCTTGAAAAACCAAATTACCTATCTGACCGTCTAGTCCGTTTCCTTCAATATTTTTAACATTATATGACATTAATGGTATCTTTTTTTTTAGGAAAAAAATATTTGACTAAGTAGATTTGTTTCTATATTAATAATAATCAATAATAATTTATAACTTTAATTCAAACACTTACTTCTGTTGAGTCTTGCTACCAATTTGACAACTCTTGTTAAATTCATTTTGGAAATAAGGTTTTCCTGTAAGTTGCTTTAAGCGGTTAACAGAGACATTTTATTTTTTGATCCAAAAAAGATAGAATGTAACTAATACACAATATAATCTTCTAAAATTACTTCTAGCAATGATACAAAACTATCAACAACAAATTAAAAGTACTTTTAATAAATTTCTGATTTATTACTCTCCTCCTGACAACAATATTGTTTGTTTCTACACAGACTGATTAATTACTGATTACTAGACTGCCAAACAATAGTGATTGGCTAGATTAAACAATAATTGCAACAGGTTTATTATTTTAATATTTTAATTTTTAATTTGTTTTACTTTTTTATTTTTAATAATCTTACAACTTTTGTTTTGGATGATCTGGTGTAATAATCCTCCACCTAGGACACCCTTACAATGGTAGTAATCATCATTAGCGTTTGCGCCTTTCATCATCGGAACACAGTCAGGTGGCTACGGTGGCACTGTCACCGTTGTCGACGACCCACCGCCCGCCGACAGATCGGAAAAACCACCTCACCAGTGGCCTCTCGCGCTCCACGGACTATTTGACCGACTTTACAGGTCCCGCGAAATCTGCCACAGTATTCTAATTCCAGGGAATCTAGCATTAGCGACACTAGGTCACCGATATTGAATGTCTCAATCCTCTGGACATCTGTTAATCTGTATGACTCCGATTTTTATTGATAATCTGCAATTAGCGTCGTTGTGGGCTATTTTATTTTTTCAGTTTTTGTACAGTTGAACATCTTAAAATTTTTGTGACTTTATATTTTATCAAGTCGAGGCATCAGAATTCAAACAGCAAGATCAATAAGAAAAATCAAGTGTTAGTAATATAAGTAATATAATAAAAATATTTGTACTTTATTTTTAGGTCTTCATCAAGCCAATACTCCCTTTACCTAGCAGTGCGTTTGAAGAAGAGTGTTCAGTGTTGGTGGTGCGACCATTACAATAAAATAACAAACATGACATACCAACGAATTATGTTTATGAAATGCAATGAAACAACTTTTAAATGAAATTAATTTAAAAAGAACTAAAAATAATTTTTTGTACCTATTTGAAGATTTTTTAAAATACTTTATAAGTTTATTACTAATAGTATTTGGATGATATTTTAAGCACTTAATTTGAAAAGTATTTGAGTAAATACTTAAATACTTTTTACAACATAATCTATAACTTATAATAAAGATCACCAATTTATAAATATTTATAAATTTCTCAATGAGTACCAAATCACCGTATATTAATTATTGCTCATAATATCTCGATGAGTTTCTTGGTTGTCAAATAATACATATGCCACAGAATGAAACAAGAAGTTTTCAAGAACATCTAAATCATAAGATTAACCACAATTTCAAGTTTTTGTTATTAAGTGCAAAATTAGGCAAAATAGTACATTAAAACTGGCCAAAGTGATAACACTTATCAGGGGGTATTCAACTCCTCTTCATTAATAGTACCTGTTACTACAAGAATTACGTATTTATAATGTAAATGCCTAGATCCTAGCATATTACATATAATTTAAACCAAAAACTATCTGTTTATTGGGAGTATTTCTTTAATTAAATAAAAATAAAAATGTAATTGTATTTAAAAGTGTCAAAGATTGATTAATAATATTTATCAAACACGTTTATTAAAATATTAATTAAGCTCATTTATTAAAAAAAAAAAATACATTGATGAGACAAAAATATTTTTTAACTTAAGTGTAAACAAGTAACTACAAATAATGATAAGCTCACTGAATTTATAAGTTCTTATTTTTTATTTGTTTATTTTATTTTGTGCGTGTGTTTACATAAAACTGTCTGAATCATAGCCAGAGTAATCAGTGTTGGCCGTCATGTTTTCAGTTTTCATAAGAGATGAGTAAGACCTGAAAATTATTATAAAATAAGATAAATAAATATTAATGATTTGTATTTTAATTAAGTATAGCAAAATGAGGTAATTGTAAATCGGGGTGATTAAAAAAACTATCATTAAAATAATGCTATAATTTTTTAAACATTTAATACAATTATATGGTGGTAAAAACTAAAAACTAAGTTTGGTATTATGCACGAAGAATTGAGATTAAGTGATAAAATATTTCATCTGATAATACTCCTTATTTCTTTTTCTGATCATCATATAACAATAACTCATAAAAATTGTTTATAAACTATTTACAAATATAACTATAAAGTTTAAATTAATTTTGATCTTATTGAGCATAAAATAGATTTTACTCATAGAAATGTATTAGTTCGTCATGACAAAAAAATATTTACATTTCCCCTAATAAATTTACACTTTGGATGGTTAAAATATTTGTTAATTAAATACTGTCAATATAGAGGATTTTAGTTTTATATACACAAATCTAATTTACCAAATAAGCTAACTGATTAAAAAAAAGAAAGGAAATATTTATTTCTATAGAAACCCTAGTGAATTGAGGCAGTTTTAAATATAATTAAAATTTTTAATTTTACACATGACCATTAAAATGATTGAAATTTTACGTTATATTAGACATTTGCATGCTATTAGATAGGGATAAATTTATTCATTTACAATTACCCAACCAAAAATTTTTTATAAGACAATTGTAATATTAATTTCAAGAATAAAAAATGTAATTGTTGGCATTTTTCTTGTGAATTCTAATTTTTAAACAAGCATAAATTAATTTTAAGTACAGATAAAATAAAATAAGAGAAAATACAAACAATATTGAATTTTTTTTATGAATTTATAGCTATAATTTATAATCACTTTAGTTCAGCAGCTTCGCGGTTCCTACGCTCTTCTTCTTTTTTGTTTTCTAAATTTATTTTTCTTGCTGCTTTCTTCTTTTCAATTTCTCTACGTTCCCTTTCAGCCCTTGCGCTCTCGTAATCAATTACTATACTTTTTTCGGTCTTCTGTAATCTATTAACAATGGTCTTCTCTTTTTTCACATTAACCTTTTTTACCTATAGGATAAGAAAAATTAAGATTGTGTTGAGTTATTTATATTGATCTTAAAACATGTATTATATATATATGTTAAAGTCAAAGTGTACTAGCAGTATTTATAAAGGCTACCTATTTTATAAAATGCCAAAATCCTTTAAGTTAGGCCATCTTCTAGAACAGTGTTCTAAACCTTTTTTGTTATATCTAACGTAAAACTGTCAAGGCCCCCTAATAATTGTATTGTTATATAATAATAGTAATCTAACATTAGACTGACAATGATTAATCATATGACCAGTTATAATATAACTAAATAACCAATAACATTTTAAATTAAATATTTTAAGCGCCCTCATTCGTATAGCCATGGTCCTCTAGGGGACTGCGGCCTCTGAGTTGAGAAGCACTGCTCTAGAATATTATATGAAAATTAAAACACGTTTTAAGTGATGTGTTTTCTATTTAAACAGAAGTATCCTCTGTAGATAAAAGTAATACATGTTGTATCAATAAAAAGTATCTTTAATACTATTTAGGGCTTGTTTTATTTCAGTCATATACCTTATACAGTATGATTTATGTGTGTATTTCTGACTAGTATGCAATAGAATGAATGATTTAATAAAAGAATAATAGATATTTTAGGTAGAAACAAAAAGAATCCAAGATATTAATGGTTATCAAAAAGGTTAATCTATAGTATATATTTTATACTATACATTTTAACTATCATTTACCGGAAATTTGAGTTGACTTTAATTATTTACATTCATTCAAAGAACACTACAGCCTCATTCATTGTCTTTGTTTTAAAAACATTTTACAAATCTTAAGCTCTGAATAATCCATTTAAGTCTGCTAGATTTAATATTAGAGTGAATTGGCCTACAATCAAATTTAGATGTAAGATATTGTCTAGTGAATTTCATGTTTTTTATTGTTTTTATTTTTAAAAAAACTATGGTAATTTTAAAATTGTAACTTGTTCATAAATTTTAAATGTTTTAATTCTTATTAATTTAAGATATGAGACAAAACAAAACCTATAGGATTCACTAGAAAATATTCTTACTTTTGAATTTGATAATAAATCACAATTCACACTAATATTAAACCTAACAGAGTTAAATGGATTATTCAGAGCATACAATTTGTAATACTACATGTTTTCTTAACTTAAAATTTAATATGTCCAGATTTTCAACAAACACTAAATATAAGTTTAAAAAAAATGCTTTCAAGTGGTTCAAGAGTATTCATACATATAATTTGTTAATTTTGCCTATTTTATAATATGAAATATTACACATTGTTTAAAATGACTTAATTTTACACTTTGACTATGACATACAAAAAAGTAGATATTTCAAACATACACTACTAGGATTCAAAAATGACACTTCCCCAGGTTTCATGCCTGGTAGCTTCTTAAGATTTGACCACATAGTGTAGACTACCTTAACTTCTGCTAATTTGCATCCTTGAATACTGTTTGCTTTAACTAATTGGCATGCGTCTTCTAACAATTCTTTAGGTATATCATCAATTGTTTGACCCTATAAACAAATTCAACATAAATTTAAAGATAAAACAATAAATCATTCAAAATTAATTAGAATCATTGCTAATTTAACAAAACAATTCAACTGGTAACCAGGGATGGCGATAGGATTTGCGGGGCCCCGGTCAAAATAAATAACAGTCACATTACATATTATCCGGTTCCGGGACATTTGCGGTCGGCACCTTTTGCGTGCCATTTGCGGTCAATTTATTTCTATCTACCTGACTATAAAATTCGGGTGCTATATATAATATTTTATATACTATATACTTAATTTATATTAATAGGTAGCTATAATACTTTTTTTTTTAATTATTAAAATAATATAAGTATTTATAAATGAAATTATACTACTGATTATTACTATACTTGTCAAATATATTATATTTAAACTTCCCTTCACACTTTTCCAGGCTTAGGACTGGCAGTATTTTTTACTGACGTGTTTAAAAATTCACATAATAATATATTTGTCAATCACAATTCACTGTACTAATAATATTATAAACGGTGTACAGGCGAACGGATTCATTTCGCGAACAACGTTCCACCTATATACATAGGTACTCGCTGTGTAATACACGCACTCACACAATTATTATATTAGACATTAGTAGCCATAGTATATTTATAATGGATAAACCAATTTGTGATACAGCCGTTTGGTTGATTGTGGATATTCGATGTCATAATAGATAAGGCGATATATTTTATTATATTTTATTTTTATTATCATTTGTTAACATCGTCGGCAATATTTACTCAGTGTTTAGTAATTTAGTATTATATACGCCTTGGTACCTACAGTTCGATTTGTTAACAGTGTTTTGATTTAATTTAAATTAAAAATGAATAATTCGTTTGAAGTGATAGATACAACTAAAGGTCATCCTCTAGCTATACACGACGACTATCAATATAGAAAGTATCGAACAAATAACGCAAATATTATAACCTGGGTTTGCTTGAATGAGAAAAAAAGATGAAAAATGCAAAGGAAGATTAAGAACGACAGGTAATAAAGTTTTAAGTGTTACCAATCATAAATGTAAATATGACTTAGCAAAAATTGAAGTAAAAAAAATATACAATATTGCAAAACAATGTACACTTGATACAACATGTTCCCCCGCTCAAATTTTTTGAAAAGAGTTTACACCATTATTAGAACAGGGATTAGATTTAGTGACTGAAATTCCAGTATACTCATCGGTAAAAACAACGTTGAATCGTATACGGCGTAAATCACTCGGAAATGCATTGGATCCTAAATTAAGAGTCAGTCCTAAGCCTGGAAAAGTGAGAAGGGAAGTTTAAATATAATATATTTGACAAGTATAGTAATAATCAGTAGTATAATTTCAACTATAGCAAAAAAGTATTATAGCTACCTATTAACATATTCAGTATATAGTATATAAAATATTATATATAGCACCCAAATTGTATAGTCCGGTAGATAGAAATAAATTGACCGCAAATGGCACGCAAAAGGTGCCGACCGCAAATGTCCCGACCGCATTGGTGCCGACACCATATTATCCAAACCAACATATCTCTGAACAGTATAAAATATCATTTAAGAACTGCGGGGCCTTAAATATAATTTTAAAATGCCCTGATTGCCCCCCCCCCTAGCGCCGTCACTGCTAGTAACTATAAAAATTACCTCTTTTAACCTTAGGTACACATGTGCTGATGAGAGATTATCTACATGAAACCACACATCTTCAGGTAACATATTTTCAATCAGTTCATCGTCTGAAAAAAAGTAATAATACATTTTTTAAATAATAAAATAAATACACTTCATAATTTAAATATATTTATTTACATAACAATAATATAAATTATTACCTATTTTTAATGTTAAATTGTATAATTTTTACCTAAATTTAAAGTTAAAAAAATACAAATATTGATGTTTGTAGTTAATTATCACATTAAAAAGTGACATGTGTATGCAAAATTGATGTTAAAAAATAAATCAAGTATGACATAGGTAGGTACATTGATTTGAACTACTTTATACAACATTTATTTTTAATAGGTTAAATAATTTAAAAGATTAGGTAGAAACAAACCTATGTTTAAATTGAGGAGTAATATAGGAGGACAGAGTTCCTTTTGAAAAAAAAAAATTAAGTTCATCCTTTCTAATCATATTTTAATCAATAAAATATTTAAATATTCAGATCTATACATTTTGTTTACACTTTTGCATCCTCCTTTTAATTTTTTCTCAATTTAAGCACTGTATGTTAGCTATGCATTTGAAAGTAGAAAAATAACAATAAAACTGTTAAATACTTGTTGGTTATTATTAATTATAAACAAATTACTCTACATAACTTGATATAACAAAAATAATAACTTAATATTTTGGTATAAATTTGTGTTAAATAAATTGCTTGAATTAACTTGTTTTTTATCGCCCCGCCACCAATCATTTATAATTTGTCACTCAACCTAAGGCGTGAGTATTCCTACTTAATCTAAAACTTAGATATATTAATTATGTAAATTAAAAATGTATTATTATGATTGATTTTCCTTTATATTTCTACATTTTGTTTTAAGATTAGTCTACATAGTATGTGATTTTTTATGGAATAAGGGAAAAGACTACTAAACATATTTGAAATTCTTTTTTTACTTTTTAAAATTTTGTAAAAGTAAATAACTAATATCATAATACAATAGATGATCAACCTTGTGGTGAGGTGATCAATTTTATACAACACAGAGACGAGGCAATAATGAACCTAATTCACCAATTAGGGTATAATAATATTAGGTGTGGGTTTAATAAAAACGTTTATAATTTCTACAAAAGGAATAACATTTAGTATAAATTAATTTAAAAATCCTCTTCACTAATAATGTAAGTATTTATTAAAAGTTTCAAATTATAATCTGTTTAAACAGTACACTAATCTAAATGTATACACATAATGTATAAGTATTTAATTTGCTTTACCTTATTTTAAATTTAATGTGACTATTAACATATTAAGATTTTAAGTAAAAAGGATTTTTACTTTTAAATAATATAATAAAAGTATATTGACACAAAAAAAATTGTATGTTGATATATTTTGTTATTCATTTAAATTTTGCATTAATGTACATAAATACTGGAACCAATAATAGGTACAACGTACAAATTATGATTATGGTACTGGACCCTACAGTTCAGAATTATAACTTATGACAATGTTGATGTGAACTACAAATATCAAGTTATAGTTAATTTTTGCTGTTTTTGCATTTTTCTAAGAGCAAACTGGAAAGACTGTGAAATAAAAAGTCTGTTTTCAAATCTCATCTATTATATAATTCATATTTTATTTCAAACTACCTATTGAAACTTTAAAAAATGTCTGGAACATAATATATAGTTTAAAAAAAATATATTAAAGCAGTAACATAATAATATGTTATGTACAAATTCAAAAATATCCGTTTGTTATTTTTTTTTAATTTAAAACTCAATATAGGTCATTAGTAATTATTTCAGATAAATAGGTCTTTATTCACCTATTTGACTCATTTTAAAAACAAATGAATGTTAATTTTAAAAATTCAACTTGGAGAATCAAACAAATAATGAGATCAAACTAAAAAATAGCTGCAGACTTACTTTCATAGCTGTCTACACCTCTCAGCAACGTTACAGGTGGGTCGACAGCTGAAAAAATACAAACACATTGTAACATTACAAGAGTTTAACGCAGTCAAACTGAATCACACTCGTCGACAAGGCGCTGTATTTATGTAAGTCTAACGTAGGTACCTGTGCTTGTGTACTGTAAAACCATCGTGGGCGCTGCGCTGATCGAAGTGCAAAAGAGTTGGTGGTGCGAAACCTATTGCAAAACCGACGAAAAACAACGAACGCGATTCGTTTTCCCAACAGATACGCCAAAGGTTTTACGGCCGGAATCGCGTTTGATGGTGTGCGGCAACCGGCTTGACGGACGAAACACTAGCGAACGGCAATTAATCGCTGGTTGATGATGAATCGATGAAAATCGTATAGGAATGACACGCGGTCGGTAATGGTCTTGACTAAGTCGTCAGAATTATATCGTCGACAAAAACGTGCGCACGTGTATCGAGTGCATCGGCATCCTGCCAGTGGAGTAGTGGACAGTGGATATCTAGTATCTACTATCAATGTGTATCGGTTATCTAACGATCAGGGTGAACAACTGCGGCAAGATTTCAGTGAGCGTACATCGAGTTGCCGGATGCGATTTATCACGGCGCCCGCGTCGCCGATTTATGTAATCAAAGGCGACAATAAGATGACGGATAGTGAAACACCAAAAAAAAAAAAAACCTGTTAAAACAAAATCATGAGAGTATGCCACACCCAGAGCTGTTCATTTTTGTGCGTTCGTCACGGCAATGCACTACACGGCAAATTTATGTTCAGTAGTTCTAGTATTGTGCAAATTAATGATAGAATTAATTGACCTACTATCAAGCTAGAACACGACAACATTACCTGTCTATCTATGCTTGCTTTCGTGTGGGTATTTCACGAAATTTTAATTTTTAATTTGTTATGTTTTACACACTCAAATACGACGGCACGACGCTTGAACATTTTTCCAGTGGGTGCTGAGGGGAGTAGATACATAATGTACATGCAGGGGTGGTTGGGTACTTTTTTTACCAGGATATATTTATTGGGGCCTCATATAACTAGGGCTTATGTATATTATGTATGTAAATAAAAATGGTCGCTTCGCTCGCAATACTTTTAACAATCAAATCATTATATATTATACACTACACAATCAATCGTTAAAAAAAATATAATTATTAAAATGGAAACAATTTTTTTAATGTACTATTCCTAGCATTTAATTAATTTATCATATCATTTAAATCAATTGTATTCAGTAAATCTTTTACAACATTCATTAGCATGAAACTTTCTAAAATTTATTTTTCAAGTAGTTTTCATATATTTCAACTTAGAAAAACTCCTTTCACATCCTACTTGTGTCACAGATAATGTCAGCATCAGTTTATACGCAACAAACACACTGGGATATGCATTTGTGTAAAAGTTATATTTCAAAAGCACATCAAAGCAACAAATTACACAATATTTTGCATTCGTGTTTGTATTAAGACTGCACGATACTAAAAGTTCAACATCAATTGAACATTCTAAAAAAACAAAATTAAAATAATAGTATCAATATTAAACGGGTAGGTAGGTACATTAATACATTCAAAAATATTAGTTATTTTTGTTATTACCATCAATATTTTCATAATAGTCTTGTTGTTCAGTATTATACACAGTCAATATCTTTTTTATTTCTTTCCATTTTAATATATAGTTTATGTATTCATTTTGGAAGTCTTCGTACATTTCTGGACAATAATTGCAAATCTTGTCAAACACTCCAATAAGTGCATTTTTTGGAAGTGTTACATCTGGTTTGAAATTATTATTTTCTTCGAACCTTGAGGAAATGCTCTCAATAACAATGTCCAGTTTCTGTTGGTGCTAAATGTAGATTAAAATGTATAGTGATAACAATTTAAATTATACTCTAGTTTTAGTAATTTTTTTTATAATACTCATAATTAGTTATGTTGTAGCTAGTGCCTTAGCTGTCATTTGTGTTTACTCAGTTTTATATCATTAAATTAATATTTAAAAAATAATATGTAATAAAATAATATTGGCTATTTGTATCAGGAATGTCTAATAGTTAAATTAAATTATTATAAGTTTTTTTGAATGGGTAGGTAAGGTATACTATAAACAAACTTTTGTATTCTTACCAAACTCATTGAGTGGTTGTGATTCGTTGTTGTTATTGCAGCTACTCAAATCATTCACATTATCACTGTGTTATTCTTTTACGGGTAAACTTTCTACTTCGCACAGATTATTATTTATGTCAAGAATATCTAATAGTTTGAAAATTAAATTAGGTATCCTAAATGTTTTAATAGACTAGTGACTTCAGTAAATGATAACACCTAGGTACCCTAATTATTCCTTACTAAAATTCGCGCTTTTGTGTTTGTCTTATATTATCATCATCACCAGCTAACATATTATTATGTTTAGTTGAAAAAAAACCACAGAAGTAAAAAAAAAATTGGTTACCACAAACATTTGAAACCCTTTAAAACTAATTAAACAATTAAAAACAAAACAAAAATGTACTTAAACTAGGTAGCTTTTTCTTAGTTTTTACCAGAGAGTAAAAATATGTATAAGTACACACACATAATACAATTCCATTCTCTAATATTATATTCAAGATGTTTAAAAATGATTGAATAACATTGATTATTAAATTATATCTTTCATTGTATTAGGTAAATTAGGTAACAAATGCAAATAGTAATTTAAAATTTTTCCTTAGATAACAATATTGTAAACAAATTCATATTATCACACAATTCATATATACAAAAACCTATTATTAAGTTTAAATTAAATATATTTTGAAGCTACACAAAAATTGTTTAACAATATAATTTGTATAACTGCAAAATGAAACAAAAAGTGTATATACATTTCAAGGAATCAATATGTTCTATATCTATATGTTTAATCCTCCTAATTTAAAATTGAATTATATGGCCATTAACCATTTAACCATGTAATAGTAAAGATATTACTTACCGGTATTTTTTGCTAAAAAAACATTCAACTTTTTTTGAGTTTTATCATTGGCACATTTAATTAACAAATTTTGATCCATTCTTTTTCTTTTTGAAGCACCACTTTTGAATTTTTGTTTAGACATAATTGTACTATTGTGGTATAATTTATATTATTTAATAAATTAAAACTAAATTAGCAAAAACTAAAAACCACGACTACAATTGAAAGCCAAAAGGTAAAATAAAAATAACATGGGATGGTTTTCTCAAACATTATTGTGATTACTCAGATAAATAATTTATTTAACATAATATAAAATAGCTAAAGTAGCATATATTTCTCAATAGCTAAAGAATATTTATTTTTATTTTTTCATGAAATCAAAAAATATTTTAATACTGATCTTAGATGACTGCATATTAAAAATTATGTAAAAATTCGATAATTTTATTTTTACTCTTATAAACACCTTTATGACTGAATGATTATTCTATTTTGAACTTTTGTTTCATAAATTTAAATTTAAATGATTGAATTTAGAATTGATCTGATGAATTTGACTGTCAGGAATTTTAGACAATGCTATGAACATTGTCTGGATACCTACTTATCATTATTTCCATTCAATAATTAATGCATATTATTAAGTAAATGCAATAATAAATGACTATTTTTTTTTGTTATCACAAAATAATTAGTTTAATCTGTAAAAAAAAAAAATTAAGACTGATAAAATTAATAAATTTACTCTTAGACAAATATCAAATATTATGTAACATTATGTTACAGTTTTCTGTGTGAGGACTGGCAACAAAACTAGACAATTTTTAGAGGAGGCTTAAGCCCTCCCTGACCCCCTCGTGTTAGGTACCGTGTCTACTAACTCTCATAATTTATACAATAAGTTAATTTTAAAAAATCCATGAGAAAGCACACATAATGTTCCTAACGATCTTTAAGTTTAATAAATGATAATAGTTCAATTCATTTAACAGTTACTACACGTCATTTTATTTTGTATGGTGTATAAAACAAACATAATATTATATTAAATATGATGGAATAGATGAATGTAAATTCTTACACGTTGGTAAGACGGACGCAACACATGAGGGCGTGTGACACATAATAATCAGGTCCTCAGAATCAAATGTTATACCTAGGTACTATTTATTGGTATTAGGTTAAAAATCTTACTTACTAGGTTACAGAAAAAAGCTTTGAAGGGGGGATAGGTTTTTTGAATTTATACAACAAGCATTCTATGGAGTATGAATCATAAGATGAATGTATAAACATATATGGTTACCAAACAAAATAAATTAATTTAATTTTGCTGTGTTCAAACCAGTTAACAATGAAATCAATAGTTTTGTAATAAAATTCAATTAGTTATAGAAAAATTATAAACAACATTGATTGATATATAAAGTACTAAAAATTTTGTTTTCATTTTTGTATCTTTTTTTTTTTTGAAATTGTTATATTTAATATTATTTAGTATAACAGATAAATAATGATTTTTAACATCAAAATAAATAGGTGATGACAAATTTAAGATAAAAGTTATTTGTACAACATAACATATTACTCATTAGTTGTAATTGGACCTAACTAAGATAAATAATTGACAATTGTCTAAAAGAATTTATACTAATTATTAATGATAAAGTGTTGATACCTAAAAGCATCATATTAAACTTAACTAAGAATATTAATTGGAAATATTATATTCCTAGAAATATGTAGAAAAAGACTTGAATATTTTTCTTTGTCATTGACTGTTATTGTAACATAAACCACGACAATAAAATTCAGTTAGAAGAAGTATAATATAACTTCTAATTGACTCAGAACTATAGATTTAGTTTAATTAATTATATAAATTTAAATAAAATTTAGATAACTAAGAATTTTGTGTAATATAAATTAAGCTTAATATTTTATAACTAAATGTTTATAAAATAATAATAAACAATAATATTTTGATTATGCAAGTTAAAATTAAAAAAGGAATTTGGATATATTTATGAATGTACTTGATTTGTACTCTTAATAGTTACAACTTCTTATTATAATATTAAATTAATATATAAATTATAAATATAAAATAAATTAACATAAAAAGTTGTATGTTTATTTTAAACATAATATTTAAATAATTAAATAGCTAGGATTGCTTAAGTACAATTTTAAATTTCAATGTTATTCTCAATAAATACGTTGGCCATAGTTTAATTTAACTATTATTTTTTAAAGGCAATATAAAGTTTGCTTAATAATTAACTTAAATATTATTAATATAATCACTGAAAAGTGTGTATTTAGTTATATTTGACGAGTAAAAACATACCTAAAAATGAGCATTGCTTTAAAAAACTTTTTTAGAATTTGTATAGAATTTAAAAAGTATAATTTATGAATAGTCATATATATCTATGATTAATACATAATTAATAATATAGTTAAACGAATGTATACATATTACATATACCTTGTTTAAAAATAGTTGAGCAAATTTAAAACAGATAAATCACATTTTATAGTTAAGTATCATAATAAAAGTATTATTTATGAAACATAAAAAATCTTAATAATGTAATAAACTATAATAGAAATCTTCAATCAGATTCAAGTAAATTATATTTTCGATGCATTTCTGCTACAGTTACTCCTTCTAGAATAGCTAGTCTTCCCAAAACTTCTTGAGTAGCATCTTTAATGTCATTGTACTGATGTAATGCATTCATAATTTCATCTTTTTCTTTTTTTTTCATTTTCAACTTTTCCAATTCTATATCTAATGAGTTATTCAGTTCATGCAAGTCCTTCTATATTAACAATACATCTTGATCAGTCAAAATTTATATTATATATATATATTTTATATTATTGAACAATTTAATCACAATGAATGTAAAATATAATTTTTTAAATCTAACAATATTTTTAATCAATAAGCGAGAATTATAATAAATATACATCAGTGGCACAACTAGGCTCTTTCTGTAACCAAATTGTTGGTGCTTTTTACGAATTTTATATAGATGCATAATGAAACAATTTCAAACATTATGTTGTAACATCATGTGTAAGCGTTGCTAAGCTGGATATATAATAAAGAATATTACTATTATTAGACTTTGACTTCTTATGAGTTGTGAATAAAGTATATTTAAATATTTTATATGATCCTTGTTTAAAAAGTTTAGAGAATTATTTAGATTATGTTAAAAATATAACAATAAGTGCTTAGTTTGTGGTTTCCGTCTAAGTGGAATTATTTGACAAAGCTAGATAATATACTGATACAAATTTACCTATGGACTGAGGTAAGTACACTAAAACTGAGATACACCCTAGAGCACTATAATTTTTACTTGCCTATTTTTTTTAGTTGGTTTATAAAACTGTCATATCCTTTTTTTAATGTGAGATATTACAATAATTAAATTATTATATATTGTTCTAATGCATAATTAATTGTAAAGAATTTATTGTATTATTATTTACTTTTATTTGAAAGTTTTGTAACAGCATAAAAAAAATATAATTGTACAACAGATGATCGACCCTGTAGTGACAAATAAATTTTAGATGGAGCGGTAGCGGGGCACTAACAACAAGTACCTTAACATATAACATTTGATATTCATTGTACAATTACATTCAGTTTTATTTTCACTTACTAAATCTTATTGAAATCCATGAGTCAATAAAAATAAAAAATAAATAATAATCATCATACTTTTTCCACTAGATTGTTCATTGCTATTTTTTTATCGTTATTCATTATTCTATTTTGCGTTTTCTGTATCCGTGAAAATAGTTTTTTCTTTGTTTGTTCCCAAATGCAAAGTAGTTGTTTGTTCGTATTCCAATCCGTATTCTTTCATACCACGCTATATGAAATAATGATGGTTATTATTATTGCTATAAATAAAAATGTATTAGCTTATATATTATGTTAACTCACTTTTACACAGTCTGTATACAACTCAAACACTTTATTGCATCTTTCATTGTTATCATGTCCATTCATATAATGTTCAGTAAACCATACATTAAAACACTGATCATACTTTTGTTTTAATTCGTCGCAGTCAGGATGGAAACTTTTAAGCCGATCAACTTCAGGGCTAGAATTATTATCACCCATCTCTATTACACAAATTATAACTTAATATAAATATAAATTTTCAAAATCAATAACTTAAGAAAAGTGACTACAAAACCATAAAGTTTCCATCTTAAATAAAGTAGATTTATTAAATGATTTTTATAAAATTCTTCATGGATAGTTGATATACAATTTGTCCAATCGACAATCAGTGTTCCCCACAATGTAGAACAGTGATAGTCGACATATTTCAACACTTGGATAACATAGAAAAATTAAAAAGGTTTGGCAAGCTGGACAAAACAAAAATTTGTAGCCTTATTTTAATAATTTTTAAATATTAAATAATATATTTAAGAATATAGTTTATAGTAAAAAAAAACTTAAGTGTTATCAACTGTTTGGAAAATGATCAATGTGATTTTTGTTATCGTATATTTTTCCCTAATATTTTTTTTAAATTTCCAAGTTAAAATTACTTATGCTTACTCAAGTACCTACATAATTTAGTCATCAATTAGGTGTAAAAAGAATATGTTTTAAATTTAATTTATATGAGAAAGTCAGTTTACGCATGTATCTATAAAAATTAGGATGACCATAATTACATTTTAAAAAATAGGCAAACAATCCAAGATATCTAAGAAAACCTCCAAAATATGTTTAGAGATTTTAATATTTTTGAGATGCTTGCCTGATATGTTATCGGTAAAGAGAGAATTTTTTGGAAATACATAATATAACATTGCAATATTCCATTAGAATAATACGTCTTATGCTTATCACTGACCACTGTTTATTGTCATGAGTCATGACACTTGTCAAATAAAAAATTTTGTTTATGAGTTATGACTATTAGCTTCAACAACTCAATATAAAACTTTTAATATGATACTATGAAATTTGTAACATTATTTCAGAAGATTTAATATCAGGAATGAATTGATTCTTATTTTATACCTACCTACCTACCTAATTTTAAATTGTGCTGAACGAAATATACGATTCCAAACCACTATAGTAGAACAAATAATAATTAAGATTTAAAATTTAAACTTGCACCTCTAGAGTTTCAAGAATAGGAATAGATGTAAAGAAATTAAAATATAATTAATTACAAAGAAAAACTAACATGTAGTACTGGGAATATTATATTGTTTGTATTGTATTAAATAGTGTACATACCTGAATGTATACAATTAATTCAAAATACGCTAGTAAAAAGTTGAAATGCTATTAAGCAAATGGAATTGATTTTAATGATCGAAAGCCAGCGGCAACTATTAAATTGGTGAAATTTTTAAGGGTTATACACAGAAACCCGGGTGAAATCAATAACGTGACATTTATTATCAATTATCATGAAAATAAAATAAAATTATGAACTTATCTTGGTTTGAGTTTACCGTGTTAACCAGGCGTGAATCGTGGAGATAAAAGAATTCATTCATTTTGATGCCTCCAAACCATAAATGATAATACGACGGTAATTAATATTGATAGTGTCGTGAAATAATAATTATTGTTATGGTATGTGACCAAGTAAACAACTTTTGTTATAACTTTAAAGTTTCTACTTAGATCTTACTCAGTACTCACTGTTGTTGCGGGCTATGTATTCCATGAATTCATAAATCATTCATTTATTTATAATAATAAACGGGACAGGTCCTTAACATTTACATAACATAAATAATTAATAACGTCACTATAATTATAACAATAGATAGAATAAGTAATATTCACATGATTAACAGAAAGAACACGGAAAAAATAGGTAACAATTTAAAAATTAAATAAAATATTCGAAATCCTTGACCTGAAATAACAATAGTCAATATATTATAATACTTCCTACAATCAGAATAGGACAAATTAATCTAGTAGAAAAGTAGGAACCTGATATAATAAATTATTGTCGCAACTTTAAAATATAATATTATTCGAACATAGTATTATATTATAATTATTATTATTTATAATCGTGATTATTGTAAATTTATCAATGTTATTAATTAATTCATGTATTTCATTTTAAATAAATTTCAACTTTTAATTTACCAAAACAAAATATATATACTATCTACTAAAATACTAAAAGTCTAAAAAGCAGGAAAGTGGATATTGCTCTGCTGTATAGTAGGTTACAAGTTGGTTACTGTAATGGATGGTATTACATTTGAATTCAATAATATGAGATCATTGTATACGTAAAACAAAACGGATCTAAGCGGAGACAGTTGGTCAGTCTAGGAAATTTCATATTATTTTTAATATTATATTCTTATTTTTTCAAAAAAAATTGTAGGTACCTAAAAATAAATTCAAAATTAATCAAATCAGATTCATTATGTATCTGACTCACTCAGTCATTCATAGTATATACAATTTATTAGAAAGTATTAATATAAGTCATTAATGAAATTAACTACTATAATTAGAATATAAAGTATACCTATTCTAGAAATTTGAAGTACTCATGAATAATATTTTTAAATTAGAACAATATGACTAAAATTGTTATTCTTGGTTAGTAAATATGTAGTTTCATCCAAATTTAAACTTGAAATAACTATTAAAAAAAACTGTATTCGTATAGTTCTTAGATTTTTTTTGTTACAGAATCAACTACTTACGTAGAACCTTGTTTAAGATTATCAATCCTTAACTATTAAATAAATTTTGTCAAAATTTGAACTTAAGTATTTTCCAACCGCTATTATATAAAATTATGGGGAATATAAAATCTGTTGACTTTTGATATATTGTTGTAATTCAAAAAATGTATTACCTTAGATACTCAAAATTTTACCAAATATTTTTATTAGCATTTTCTATACACAGTAATTTTTTAAAAATATTTTGACTGTTTTCGTGCTATTTATATGATAATTTTTTTTAATTTCATAAATTATTTTTCAGTTAAAAATTCATAAAAGTTTTTAATTTTTAATCTGCAATTACTGTACAGCAGAATGGTATCCATAACTGTTTATAATGCAAATTTAATTAATTTTCTATAATTATGTGTTTTCTTAAATTAATTATTTATATATTTTAAAGGATAGAAAAATTATTGTGACCTAGAGTGCCAAATCTCTAAATATGTCATTGATAGTGTTTAACAATTTATTTAATAATTTAATGTTTATTAAACACTGTTTATATGATGATTTTGGGGTACTAGTGTCTTCTTTTTTCTATAATATTGCACTATGTTCATAAAAATATAATTTTTATAAAAACTTTATGAAAAATTTTGAGGAAATACCTAAAATAAAAATTTCAATAAAGACTCAATTTAGTATAATAATACATAAACATTTCTGTAACTTGTTTAAACTTATTTAAATTAGTCTCGGTGAATAGATTAAATGAAAAATACAATAGAGTGTGACTAAAAAATTTTCCCATATTATTTCGTAGCCCTTAGGTATCTTAGTATTACAGTACATTATAGACACCCTAAGATGCTAAGTACACTTCAACTTCACAAAACATTGTGCTCAACTATTTTACATATTATAAAAATAATGACTAGTGTTGCTAGTGACAATTATTCTGCAACTGACAATATTATGATTTATGATTTAATACTTTTTAGATTTTAGAAGTGTTGCTGTATAGGTAATACCATATCTATTAACTACAGTCAGGGACGAATTCGGGTCGTGGGGGGGGGGGGTTGAAAAAATTTAAAGTAGGTATATTCATAAATATCATATTATTCATACTGTATGTTTGTATTACACTTTTCTATATTTTATTTAAGTCACTTATACTATAAACATAAATACATAAAACATATATAATATCATAGATAATAATTAATAACTAATTATTAGAATTTGTAGGTTAGTGTAGGTTAGTTGTAGGAATTTCCAGTAGACGGCAATTACACTCGTCGTCTATTTACATTACGTATATCATCGGATTGGCAGCCTTCGATGTCGATCAGTTATTAATAAGTTATAACATACATTTTATTGGTGATTTTACTGTATCCATTAATTTACAAACCACGGGAGAAGGGAAACTTTTTAATAACTAATAATTTATTTTAATTTTTTTGAAATGTTATTAGTAATACACTAATACATTTGTAGGTCAGATAATTTATTTTTTGTACCTACTATTTCAGGGGGTGTTTAAACCCCTAACCCCCTCCCCCCCTGCGTTCGCCCCTGACTACAGTCTACATTATATACGCTGATTATATTATTTCAAAATAAGTTTTTACTGTGTTCTCATCTCGCATTCAGTTTTATTGTTAAAAGTGGCAAAGTGCAGTTAAACATTAAATATTATTTTTTTAAATACCTACCCACATTTTTTAACGATGTTTAGTCAAGTATTTAAATAAGGTAAAGAAAAATATTAATAACCCACTCATTCAAAATCTATTTCAGTACACTAATGATCTTGATAAATATGCAGATGAAGAATTTGGAGAAGACAATCCAAGTTTTATTTATGTTGACAGCACAGAGGAAGAACGCGGTCAAGAAAAACTAATTGTAATCATTTTAAAAATTAGATCAAAGAATTTTAGATTTTGGACCAAAACAACCGATCCTAAAAGTAAATAATATATTGTAATTTTTACTAATCATAAGATAAAACAAGGTATTATACTTTTTAATTGTGTTATCTAAAATGTTAAATTAATTGTCTGAAAAATATAAAATGCATTCATAGGATATAATATTGTATTTAGTATTATATTAAAAAAATGAATTAGTAAATTAATACTAAATTTAATTATATAAATCTAATAACTATAAGGTATGGGTACTTAATTATTAAAACTACCAAGTTTTACATTTTTTTTTTTTTTTTTTACAATTCCTATTTTTTCATAATTAACCAAACACTCTTTATAGAAAGCAAAATCGATCATTTTTAGATGGCTATTTTAATCAGTATTCATGGTTAAAGTATAACATTATAATTAATATTGTGTTTTGCTGAATTTTTAATTCAAATAATATTTATATAGCTGATACTACTTTAACAAATAAGGGATTCATAAATTGGCAAAAAGTAATATTATATTTTTTTATTACACACGCGCTTGTATTTCATTTAACACAATATCAATTTTTGTTTCATACATTTTTGTTTTTCATGTTTAGCTAAGTGGTAATGATTCCAAGTTAATGAGCCATGAGATATAAAATGTAATTTAAAATGCATGGCAAGTTGATCTGGATATTTAAGTGCAATAACACAAATTTCAGCTCAAAATAAAAAAGAAATTATAGAAAACTGAAACTATGTTAAACAAATTATTGATATTGTTTTATACTTGACACATCAAGAGATTTCATTTAGAGGCTACAATGAAACAAAAGTCATTAAACCAAGGTAACCTATGTATGAAAATGGAATGTAGGTAGTATTTTATGTTTGACAAAGTGACGTCTAACCATCTGTTTGTCATTATTTTGTTACTACCTATGATAATAGTTTTATTTAACTATTTATTTTATAAAATATTAGGTAATTTTAAAGAAGCCTATCAGTTAATGGCTAAGCATTATATACAGTTTAAAATTAAAAAAAAGAGTTAGTTTAATATTACAAGTCCTGACATTCAAAATGAGTTAATAAGTGTTTGCAGTGATGTTTTAAAAACTAATATTATTTCTCAAGTTGGTTTTTTTGCTATTATGGTCGACAATGCCAGGTTCTTGACACTACTTGTTCATATATCATTAAATCATATATTATACTATTACCAATTTATCAGGCATTGGCTAATTAAAAAATTAATATTTTTTAAATTAACTTCATTACTTAACTGGTCAAAGAATCTATAGCTTAGCTTATTATTATATAATTTTAAAAATATTGAAATAATTAATTTTTGTTATAACTAGTGTAGTCATGCTTATGCAAATAGTCAATATCTTTAAATAGGTACCAATAGGTTAGAAGTCATAAACTCATAACACTCTTACACATACCAAACATGTCGACAATAGTCTGAAAATCAAAATACTTAAATAGTAAATTCTATGGTAGATCGTAGGTGTATATTATTTTATACTTCATTATACCGTACAACTAAATATTTGCAGACGGAGATTAAGTCATTGCGCAAGAATGATTGGGTTGGGAGGATTCAAAACCATACGCCACCTACCATTCTACCAAAAATAATATACAACTTAATACTTATTCTTACAGAAATATTTTGAAGATATAAAACTATAAAAGGAAATATTTTATTATATTATTATAGGTACGTAAATAAATATATTATATTATATGTGTTATGGGAAAATTACAAATTCAACAGATTCAAAAAATGTTTTACTTCATGATTATAAAATATACAGGATGTAACAGAAATATATGACAAATGAAACATATACAAACATATACCAGCATATAAAACTGTTACACGCTGTATAAAAATATTAAATATATAATTATATTATTATAGTGGAATATTAAAAAAATCGGAAAAAGTTAACAGAATTTTGTACCTATGTAGTTTTATACTGTGTGTATTTCAATATTGGATTCTAAATGTAAATTTTCTTTATGAAATAATAAATTCATAGTATTCTTTCCCATATTTACGGTTTCATCGAAATTTTCAAAAACAAAATCGTGTTAGTTATTATAATTATAATCAGGACCGGATTAAGATTTTTTGCGCCCCGGGGCAAACCTACCTAAAATTAAGAACTACTTTTTAATAATACATAAACATAACATTGTTTTACTATAATTTGGCATTTATTATATAATATTAGAAATATATTAAAATTATATGAAAACAATATTTTTAATATTACTATATACCTAAACAATGTAAATACATTTATTAAAATAACAATTTTGTAAACATGATTTAATATTTATTTAATTATTAATTATTATTATGGCGCGGACTCTGTGACTGTAGTTATTATTTGTAATTCAGATATCGGTAAATTCGTGAAAACGCGTATGTGAGTTTGCGCGCCGTGTACACTGTCGTAATCGCTAATAGTTTTTCACTCTAAATGGTACCCGCAATATTTCAAAACTTTGCGCCTTTAAAATCTTGCGCCCGGAGGCAGATGCCCCCTCTGCCCCCCCTTTAATCCGGCCCTGATTATAATATATTTAAGGAATAAGTTTTATTATCGGTCAAACGTTGGTAATACTTGCCAGGCACCACAGGTTGTCAGGTGTTCACAACGAATATTTCCCCTAAAACTTGTACCAGCCACATGCACTGACCGACGCACGGCCAATCATCAGTCCGCAGTTGACACAAAGAGATTCGCCGAAATACGACCACCTCACATCGCTGTCGCCACTATAGTCGCACTGTCCAGACTGTTTTCTGTTTGCATGTCTTCCATTGCCGCTATCCACTGCAATCTACAGGTGAGTAAGTTATGTATTTTACTTACTAATGTCGAAATTTTACTATAAATTATAATATAGGTAATATCATTTACAATATGTATATGCAATTGTTAATGCTCATTAGCTTTATGGGAATTAAAAAGTCGCTTATAGCGCCTAACTATTCCGAATTATCTTGTGCATTGACTACATTTGCATGTAAATATTGTATTTACTTGTAGGAACGGCCACCGGTATCGATCTTAAATGATTTATAATGTACGTATGCATACGAGTCATAATTCATAAGCGATAATAAAATAGAAAATATGAAACATTCACACGACATGGTTTAATGATTTTAATTAAGGAGGGGTATTAATTTTCACCAGTCTGTGCTTCCTCTACTCCCAAGCACCGCCTTGTTTATGATTAATTATATTAGACAGCTAAAGTCTTTATTCTTCTTCAGGTAAGTGCCAGAAAGTCATTATTATGTAGATATTTGTATGTTCGGTAAACGTGTTTACGTAGAATAAAACATATTTTCATTTAATATGATTGATTACTAAACAAAAATCATTTATCATAATATTATCTTAATCAGACATGTCCATCATCCTAAAAAGTAAAAACTCGATATATTGGAACAAGTAATAATCCCAATTACGACTTCTATAATATATAACATATTCCATATATTATATCATTATCGCTCATGTGGATCATGTGGAGGGTTGATTACGTCATTATTTGCTCCCTCTTGTTCGGATAATATTTATTGCGTATCTACAAATTATCTACGAATTATCGAGTATCATAAATTCGTAAAATAACGTAATGCGTCATAATCTCCGTCGGTTCTGCAGGGGTTGTTTTATGACGTCATCGAGGGAACACATAAACCGATTGTCGGACAACGCTGTGGCCAGTGTTTCAAAAGGTTCAGAACCCACTCGGGTGGGGACCGCAGGTGAAACTATCATTTCACCCCGCTACTCTTATTACACCGCAGTTAGCGCGTTTAGTTGCGATTAGCACCACCGAACATTGTCGTTGTAATATTTTGACGTATAATTTTTTGTTTTTTCTTTGCAGACAGCCGTCGTACATCAGATGTTCGGGCTGTTTATAGTTGGGTTATTGTTACATATTTAGGGTATGTATTCGTTATGTTTGTGGTATATCGTTATTGTTTATTAACTAGGAATACCATCGCTGCCAGTTGTTTGAAACACTAATTTAATAATACCTGTATGTCTTATTGTCCGCTACTTTTCACGCAATTTCATCATTATTTAATTATTAATATCCACTTATCTCAGTATTCTTAAGTATAACTGATAGGCATATCTGAACTCAGTATTTTTGGATTGATAGAACCAATTATATATCACTAGGTATTATATTTTAACAATATTCCGTCCTTAGTAATTTTATCTATTAAGTACCTAATCCATTATGATATTATGTATCTGTATCTACAATGATACTATTGGTGCTGCTAAAATTGACCATCTATCAAGTAGGTAGCAGGTACTTACTATAAAATATATATTTTGAAATAATCTACGTTCTATTTTCTTTGAAACGTCAAATGGTATATTCCTCATTGATATCATATCATATCATATATTATATTTTGTAAAATATAATGATATTATTAATACGATAATACGTTTTATTATTTATTATAATAACTATATATAGTTATTATCAAATACATACAAATTGTATCTTATAACTATAATTTTATAATATACATATAAAAATATCGTGTTAGGCTAGCCTGGGGATTGCGTTTGAACGCCACGTATTCCACAGAATTTTCCGTCGAATTGAAAATGCATTTTAAAAATTCAAGCCCGTCGGCGTTTTCCGCTAAGGATAAAAACGCAGCGTATTCCGATATAAATCAATGCATTTTTAATCGATAGAAAACACTGCAGAATACCTACACAATGTTTGAACGCTGTGGAAGCGGATATATAAATATATCATTAACTCTTTACACCGACCTCAACCTAACTTCGACTAACCAATAATAAACGTACAATCGATGTTGAATAGACGTATTTTTAGCTAATAAAATATACGGATATTCATCGACGTATCTTAAACCTAAAATGTACGTAACTCTTTACACCGACCTCAACGTAACTTCGACTAACCAATAATAAACGTACGATCGATGTTGAATAGACGCATTTTTAGCTTGTAAAATATACGGATATTCATCAACGTATCTTAAACCTCATATAAACTTATTTTTTCGTATACTATACAAGAATTACACGAATATTAACTACGTATAAGTGTATCCCAAAAATGCTATTAATATAAATGTAGATTATACGGACTAAACCGAACATTTTAAAATTTTTTAATTACAATGATTGATAATTTTCGAGATTTTGATAAATGTTGTCAAAAATTTAAATTTAAATGCTTATTAAAAAAAATCTAATTGTTGTTCAATGCACCATTTTGTATTCCTGAATACGACAACCAAGGAAATCGTACTAACCATGCATATTGAAATTTAAGATTTCTTACATTTTGGTCTTTTCCAGAAGTAATTGATGTTATCGGAAATTTATAATTTATTTCCAGTGTCCAAACTTTATTTAATATGTCATAAATTTCATTTTGTGAAAGTGTTTTGTTGCAGAATAAACTGATATCATAATTTTTATAAGTTGAGGACGAAGACGGAGTTGCTAAATCGTGCATAGATTTTTTTGTACTAATATCAGTTAATGATGTATTAGGTAAAAGTGGTCTTTTATTTGATAAATTTTCTTTTGAGGTAGGTACTAGTTTGATTAATATTTGAAGTTTGAATAGGTAAAAACAAATGTTTAATGGTTTGGTTTTTAGACGACATTTTATTGAAATAAGTTACTTTTAAATAAGTTCGTTAAACTTATGATTTTATGTATATCGGCTATTGCGTTATTACAGTGTGTCAGTACTAGTGTCAATTGTCGGCGGTCAACTAATCTATACATTTTAGTAGTAGGTATAAAAAAACAGAAATAGTGTTATAATAATATTGTCCTCTATAATAAAAAAATACGCAGATAAACTCACTATCGCAATACAAAAGAATATCGGGTATTAACGTTACGACGGACGATTTTATCTAAACTATTCAAATACGATTGTAAAATATTTCATTATATTATTATTATTTCAGTAGATTCTTGATAATCAATCTAGGTTCTTATATTTGAAATATGTATATATATTATTATGTTATACGGTATACCTACTGCAGGGTCAGACTCTGTGTATGCATTATTTAATTATATAATAGGTATGTATATATCAATGTCTAGGGGGGTCCAGACCCCATGGACCCTCCCCCCCGTAAATCCGCCACTGCAGTTTAAAATGTATTTTTTAATGAATTAAAATATTTTCTTATAAGTATTGATCTTCAAAATAAATACAGGTACCAATCCTATTTTTACAATGATGATTTTCGCAGTTTGTGATTATATTAGCGTTTACAAACTTTGTCTGATTATTAAAATTCAACTAAATTTATAATTTTATTTATTAATTTATACCTAATTTTGTTTGGTGATAATATTATGTGTTTCTTCTGATAAAGATAGCATAAGACTAGATATTTAAGGCATTTCTATTAATATAGGATTTCAATTTAATGTATCTCAGCTTCGCATTCATTTGTAAGAATTATTTTCTCATAGCAATATATTTCTGCTTGTATTCTATCACTTCTACTCATTGATCGTCGATCTTATCCGTACAACTCCAGCTTGATTCCTAAATCAATAGTAAATTATAAGTCTTTTGATTAACACATTTGTTAGGTATCTATGAGGCTGTGGTTAGTCTAAGCTATAATTGAATTCAATCCCTAGATTAGCTAACAAATAGACAAATATGTAATAAGTTCCTCTTACTTCGTAAACATAATATCTTTAAATTTAACAATTTTCTATTTATCGATAATTATTTCTTGAGAGTGATAAACGAGTTCCAAATAATTGGACGAATACTAAGTCTAGGTAAATTGAGCCCCGAATAATTAAATTTTTGAAAAAATCATTAACAAATAACGACGATATACAAAAAGGAAAAGTCTCTATGTGTACCTACTGTGTAATCACTGATTAGTTATTATGGATTACCAGTTTTCGGATTTGCCGACAATGTTTGGAAAGACCTTTACAATTATCGTACTAAATCAGTGATTCCCAAAGTGGGCCTACCATCCTCTAGTGTGCATTTTTATGTTGAAGGGGGAATTTTTCTGAGGGGGGCACTAAGAGGGGTGCTCATAAATCATTTATGTTTTTGTTATTTATAACTGATTGCAAATAAAAACTAATTTAAAATACCAAATGTAATATACAGAATTATGTAGGTATAATATTTATAGACACTTAAATAACATCTAAATAATTATCTCACCGAACTATAGATTTTAGGAACTAGGTGATTAAAAAAATTGACTGGAAGGGGGTGGAATGAGATTTTTAAAATCTAAAAAGGGGGTTTGTATAAAAAAAGATTAGGAAACACTGTACTAAATTATCCGTTTATCAAAAAAACTTTAAACAAGAACAAAAATCGTTAAACAAGAATAATGGTCGAAACGACTAGTTACCAATATTGTAATTCAAGTGTATATTGCAATAATATGAACGATATAAAAACAATTTTTACAGTAGAAGGATATAAATTCAGATTTCATATCGTACCTATTTAAAAATGATATTTAACGATGGATTTGTTACTTAAATTATTATAAGTGTTATTTGCAATGAACGATGATTATTCTAATATTTTTAATTCTGATAATCTCGATCACCTAATATCAAATGAAGAAACACCAAGAATAAACAACAATTAAATAATACATTAAAAAGAAAGCAGTCTTTGACATTTTAACAAAATCAGTTAAATTAATTCATATAGAAATAAGAACAAGTGTTTTTTCTTTTTTTAACATTATCAGATATAACCCTTATTAAATCAAATATACGAAATGCACAGAATAGTATTCATCCAAGATTGCCTAAAAGTTCTTTAGAAACACATAATGCGTTAAATAATATGGAAATATTAACAAATACTGGCGAATCTTTCATTACAATTAATGACATTCATAAAAATATAATTTTTTTTGTACAGTCGATAGTCACTAATTTCACAAAACTGCGACACGCATAATATTGAAGTAGACTGAAAATTTAAAAACTACCCAAAATTCTTATATCACATTTTCATAATTTATAAATTATTTAGGGATATTTTTTTTTAAGACAATGTAATAAAATAAATGAAAATAAGAAATTTACTTAAATTTGTGTATTATATTATATTGTAAATTACAATAATTATCTAAGACAAAAGAGCACATTTTTAACCACGTTAAAATAGATTGCAGCCCTAAGCCTGTAAAAGTGAGAAGAAATATATGCTTTTTGGGAAACTCCATAAATCATTTAAAATTTGGAACTCAGAAAATATTATACCTTTTCCGGGACTCAATTACCAAGCTTCTTATTTCTGCAATATATTTATAAATAATTTAACTAATTTAAATAGATTTCAATTACAATTTGTAATACTTAAATAAATATATTCGTTACATTCACAATTATTCACAGTCAAATTTAGTATTATAAGTGATATAGATCGGGAAATATAGTGAATAATAATATTAAATATATCCTCTAATTTGGCATTTATACTGATCAGACTTAAATAATTAGGATAGGAGGTCCGGGCAGTTCAGACATTTCTTTAAAAATAAATACTTTTTTAGTCATTATTATTAATAATTGTTTTTATGACTATTCTATTATTTTATTCTATGTCTATTCCACATGACAGTTGAAATCAAATTGTTTTTCTGCTAATATGAGTATAAAACCTTATTAAATTCTTGGTTTAATGGACAAAGTAACCGATTTTTATCTTAAGAGTAGATGGTTGGTATCAACAATTAAATGATTATAACATTTTCTATAATGATAGTGAATGACGTAATAAAGTGAAATCTAACTTGAGCCTCTGTCTATAAATTTACAGTCATAGGTATCACACTCTTGCATTAGCGCTGAATGATGATGTAAATAACATTAAAAATATTTATATAAATGGATAGTACTAAATATTTTAGATATTTTTTAAGACTACCAGCCACCGCTTCACGACCAATGGCGCATTTAATGTATACTCGACCAGGGGAAAAATAATTTTTCCGTTCACTCCCTTAACAAAAAAATACATATATATATATATATATATATTCTAAGTAATAAAATAAATTAATTTTATGAAACAAATCATAAATCAGTTGTTTTAGGATTGATAAACGAAAGACTGAAAAGTATTTATAACCACCTTCGATAATACAAACGCGGGTAGCTGCCCACGGCAGTCTGCGTATTCGGCCGCTACAGTTGAGGCAGTTTTGTGTACCAGAGCCTTTATTATAAACATTGACGAAAATATTATATCTTATTGGATAAATGAATAATAAATATAATATTCCTATTAGGTTATATTTCAGTATTACCTAGATGGCTAAGTATAGAATATTTTTTTTAATTTCTAATTAGATGCTCAACAATATTTTTAAAATATTTAACAAACTTGAAAAAGGTATGAAAATTAAAAAAATCATGAACACATCGTTAACAAAAGTTAGAATCTTTTTCCGCCTCCAAAAATTTGCCACTTAGGGCATTTGCCTCTTTCACCCTCCAACCAGCCCCCCCCCAAAAAAAAACCCTAAATGCGCCACTGCTTACGACCCAAAATGAAAAGCGGTCCACTTTCCTCTGTAACATAAGACCATTGTCAAGCCCCGGTCAGGCATATAGTTACTCTTGGCACGTGGTTAACGTCTGTGAATTGTTGAGTCCATTATCGTTTATATCATGTATTGAATAAATGTCTTGCATTTTGAGAATTTGATGCATTTTAACTTCTAAGCCATTGTAATCTTTAATTATTAAATTTTGTTTCGATTCTCCGTCGGATGTCATAGGATCCTCGGTTTGTCCTGTTATACAGCTGGTTTCAATACAGTTTATTTTATAGAGAAGTTCATATGATTTATTTTCTATTTCTGTCATATATTCCACAATATTTTTTTCGTTTAATGGATCATTTATTTTAATTTTTAATGGTCGACATATAAACGTGTAGATTTTATCGCATAAATCTTCGTACACAAGTTTCATGTCATCCGTCAATTCTTGTGTTGAATTTAGAATTTGACTATTTGTTTGAACTGATTGAAAATAATTTTTTAATGTGCATTCGTTATGGTTAATTCTGTTATTATTTAATATTTTCCAATCTATTGCAATATTTTGATCGTGGTTTATAGAATTCTCCAATTCCAAACACTGCGTAATAAAATAAATGTATTGAATTAATCAATGATACATTTTTTAGTAGCCCAAAATCAACCTTTCCCGTTTCGCCCAGATACCCGTTTCGACCTAAGCCATTTTAGTCGTTTTCAAGTTAAGTTCGCAATGATTTTTAAATAGTATAGTATGTATAGTATGCCATATAATATTATATATTAGTATTAACTATTCAAAAACAAAGCATTACACAATATAATATATTACTATTTTCTACTAAAATTAAGTTAATTTAAATAATTATATTAAAATAATATTTGAGTTTCATTTATCTTTATCCAGGGAAAAAACAACGATGGTATGAAATGCAATATTTATTATACTACATTATTGTATTACTCGTAGTTGTCGCGATCACATATTACCCTATCTTCCGATAACATATTATAAGTACCTACGCACCTTTTTATATCGTTTTTATATCGACAAATTAATGACATGTTAGTTGACTACAGGGCATTCCACATTAATATAACAGTTACCTACATGACGTATAAGTTAGCAGTCGCTAGTAATCGAGCTTCGAGTTGTGGACAGTTTTAATTTTAAATATTTATATAAATCAATATTTAACGATGGTAATGTTCATAAAAAGCAAGCGAGATAAAGACATAGTGGTTTTTAATAAATATAAATTCAATTTCGCTTCAGAGAATTTAGCACTAATGAAAATCATTGGCGATGCGTGAAATGTACATGTTCAGCAACATTATACACATCCAAATCTAAGGTGGTGAATAAAGAGGATATTTTAAACACTGACCATCTTCGACATAATCATAATTCTTGTGGTGATACAGAATTAAATCGTCAAATAGTATGTGTTTCATGTAAACGAAAAGCTGCTGAAAATCTTTACATACAGCCAAAAAAAAATAATTTTAAAAGAGTTATCAGAAACACTCAACATACTGATAGTTTAATTTTAAATGATTTTCATGTGATTAGAAAATAAATTTACAGAAGTAGGCGTAAGTTCTTCCTCTTATTCCGACTACCATAACTGAAGCGCATATGCGGCTCTAAATACACCAGAAACCACTTTTACTACAAAAAATGAACCATTTGTGTTGGTAAATGATGAAATAAAACATATAGATCTAGCGAAATTATAGGTGCGAATTTTTAAAAAGCATGTGTAGACATTTTAAAAAATAATGGTTTTTTAAAATGTATTTTGATAACTTAACTTAATTTTTATAAAATATCATGTCGAGTGTTACTGCTGGGTTGTTGCTCACCTCATCACGCACTCATAATCATTGTAATTTTAGCTTATATGCTTATTGTAAATATTATTACAGATTGTGTATTTTCTAATAAATGTAAAAAAAAATTTTTTTATAAAAACGGCTGTATTGTATGTAAGATAATTAAATAATTGATTATTGAATATAACTTACTTTTTGTAGAAATAGTAATATATTATATTGTGTAATGTTTTTTTTTTTAAAGAGTTAATAATAATATATATAAAAATATATGGTATACTATACATACTATATTATTTATGAATCATTGCCAACTTAATTTAAAAACGACTAAAATGGTTTTGGTCGAAACGGGTATCAGGACGAAACAGGAAAGGTTGATTTTGGGCGAAACGGGTGCCACTCAATATAACAGGTATACCTACTATGCCTATTATAATCTAAATTAAATATATTAGGTAATTAGCTGGTACTCGTCTAATATGCTACCTACCCATAAAATGGTATCTACCAAAACACTGTATGCGGGTGCCGTGTAGTATGCTACCTACCATAGTTAGGCAACTTTTTTACCAATAATACAAAATGAAATAGAACTATGATCAATTATTTATTCAGATCAATGGTGAGTAGTACCTTCAAAGATATAGGTTATCACCACGAAACCGTAAATCATTCCGAGTGTTTTGTTGATCCTACAACGCGCCCAAACACAAACGATCGAGTGTATATGGAGACATGTTAAAACTAAATACGGAATTAAAACCCGAAGAACAACAGATTTGTTAGACCGACAATTAATAGAAGAATTGTGGCGGTTCGTTAATACCCAACACGATTTATTAGAAGTTTTCTGGAATGATATAAAAATAGTATATGATGTATAATAATATATTAATATATAATGACAAATTGAAATATTATAAAAAAAATAGTATATAATGTATAATGATATATTACGTATTGAAATATTATGAAGTACTTGAAAACGGTAAATAAATTGTTTTAATTTGTTATTATTTTATGGTAGGTAGCATATTAGCCGAATACCAATTAGCTTGGTACTTTCAATAAATTTTTTTTCACTTTTACTAAACAAAATTTTTTAATTTAAACTAATAAAAATTTAAATTATCTAAAACCTGAGTTTATATAAAATTCTTGCAGGAGATTTACTACAAATATAGGCATTAATAAAAATATAATTAAAGATACCTAGGTAATGTGTGTATCATAAAATATATAATTTTTATTTTCGTAATTCAAAAAATTTGACAAAAACTTTACATTAATTTACCTTGTACCTAAGCTGAAGGAACTATAATTAATTCACTATTATTTAATTATACTATGATAATAAAAGATTACCAATGAGAGTTTTTCAGAGACATCTATAAATCATAAATATGTAACAAATTAGCTTACTTGTTGTTCTAGGAACATTAAATGACGAAATAAACTCTCTTTATTTGAATTCATTTTTAATACATTGTCTACAATCATTTTTAAATCAGAATCTCCACTTATATGAACTAAGTGTTTCATTAATGTTATGAGTTCTTCGTTATCATGTTGTTCTTTGTTTTGTTCCGTATCATGTTTACTGCTGTAAAAAATACGTCTATTAAGACGTTCACAATCTAAACAAAATATTTTTGTATGTTAAAAGAATGTTAAAAGACCTTCAAAACAAAAATATTTATATTGTATTTTAGTTAAATAATAATCAATTGCAGACAGCAAATACATAGGTATACATTTATTTTAGTACCATGATTTTGAACCACTTACGTTTTTTTTGAAGAAATTCGCTACGTTCGAGATCACCTTGGAGTTTATATATTGACATATACATTCCCCTGTCTCGTTGTTTTTTTTCCATCATACTAGTTTCTTGAAAGGTTACTAAATTAGTATGCGCTTGCTCTCTAAATTGAAGTGTATTAATATTAAACTTGCAGTAAAGACAGTAAAGTATATTAGACTAAGCAGTACGAACCTATCTTTGTTAGATTTTAATGCATTATCACCTACACGTTTTAAAAGTTTAGCTGCTTTATTCAGTTGACACATTATCGCATCATATTTCTCTTTTTTTTTTCCTAGTTGTTGAAGTAATCCATCTAATGTATGCCTTAAGTCGTTTTGTTCCTTGACTTTACTGTTGTATACACGAGTATGCTAAAGTCAATAGTTAATTATATTTAATTTGTTGGGGATTTTATCCATTAGTTTTGTTGTTATTTACGCTAAATAATAAATTGTTCAGGTCGCAATGAATTTTGGGTTCTTTGCAAGTTTTCGATTTATATGTTTTTGAATTTTTATGTTTTCCTGAATCTTTAATTTGGCTTAGACGAATTTCTTCATTCAAAGCAGCTAAATATTTATTGAAATGTTGAAGTTTTTCGGTTGCTTGTATTTTTTTAGTGCATAGTTTATTAATATCTTTTCGGTTCTGTACATCTTGTTTTTTTTTGGACTTTGTCAATCCAATTTTTAAGTTTGTCAAAAGGTTATTCTGTTCATTTTCCAGTTGTAAAGTGGCTAATCTAAATACCCAAAGAATCTCCGATGTAAATAACTTAAGATAATACCTATCTACCTTATATACCACATGTACTTAGAAACAGGGTACACTTTATAAATCATTACTGTGTAAATATATTTCGATCTGTTCGAGAGACATTAAGCTAGACTAATCGATCATAACATCATATGACTTAAAGTTTTTTGAACTGATTTATTTTGCGCATACCTACGTGATAAAACTTCATTTTTTAAACGGCAATCCCTATTTTAAATATAATTTTTGGATTGGTCAATTTTTTTCGTGACAATTTACTTAATACTAATTATTTTGATCAGGTGTTTAGAAGGAAATAATATGAACAGTTAAAAAAAATAAATATTCATATATTATAAGATTTTTTAAAATTATATCAATAGCGCTAATTTAGCCAATTTTGAGTTTACAACACAAGTTGATTAATCCAAATGCCAAGAAAAATCAATCAATCCGAAAATTATATTTAAAATAGAGGTTGCCATTAAAAAAATAATAAATTTTTGTTGCGCATGCGCTAAATACGGCAGTTACAAAATAATTTTGTCATGGAAATTTATGATCGATTAGTCTAGTTTAATCAGGGCCGGCCCAAAGTATTTTGATGCCCCGGGTAATTTTTTGAAAGGCGCCCTTAATAAAATGCTCCATAATACATTTAATACTTTTTATACTTGCCTACATATTTTGTTTAAAATTCTTATATTTATGGATAGTTAAATGATCGCAAAACTTTTTTGGATACAATTAATAGACGTATCGTCTATAACACATACTTTTTTGGTTTTCCCGAGTTAATGATTATATATCATTGTATATTATTTTTTAATTATTTGTAATATAATAATAAAAACTGGAAAGTGGAGTAAAATCTATAAAAAAAAATATATAACAGAATATTCTGTCATAGATAATTTAGTTATTTAGCTATATTATTGTAAATTTGAATAAATATTACGCTAAAATTTATAAAATATTCGTATATTAAAAATACCCCTAAAAAAGCAGCGCCCGCGCAACCGCCCGGCTCGTCCGTATCTTAGGCCGGCACTGAGTTTATTAATGTCCCACAAACAAAATCGAAATATATTTACAAGGTAATGATTGATAAATTGTACTTTGTTTCTTGGGATACAGTATACATTATATTCACTAATGTATATAATATAACAATAATTTATTATAATAATAAAATATATATTTTTACTTTTTGTTGTTACGGTATTTCATGGGCACTACATTTTTGAGTAATTCTTGTCGTTTGGCCAGGAATGTATACTTCAATAAATTGGCTTGAATTATTTCACTAGTGTTATCTTTTTTGAAGAAATTTGAAGGCATAATTGATTCGAAATATAATGGTTTATATTATTTTAAATTGTTTATTGAAAATAAATATTTACTGAATAAAAATATTAATTGACACTTCAATTATTTTGAGATATTGATTATAAAAAAGAAAAGATGATTTATACATTTTAGTTGGTAGGCATCATTCCGATACAAATATATTGAATGTTATTTAATTAATTCCATTTTAAGCCAGTTAATAGAATTATTTAAATTATATTTCATTAGCTACTACTAGATTTGGCGAATTTCATTTTATCGAGAATATCACTGCCCATTGGTCAGTAATAGATAGGTATTCTTATAATCTTATACTTCGATAAGTTCGATAGATACCTTATTTTTAGGTACCTACCAGTCAAGTTAGCCAATATCTTAGTGGGATCTCTTAGTTTTGATACAACTGTTTAGATTCGTATAGACAAATATAGTAGAGTAGATAAGAATTTAATATGGAGGTCATTAGAGAAACAAAAACAAAAATATGTTGATTTGATACGGAGCTCGTGAGATAACAAGTATGGGCGTATATCGATTTCGCCGGCTACTCGGGCTACTGTTTATAATATCTACACATCGATTCCGCCGAACACTGTTCACCCCCCCCCCCCCCCATTATATATGTATTTTAAAACGTATAGTCTATTTAGAAAGTTGCTAAGTTCGCTTATTTAAAACACGTGTCCAAATATTATCAAAAGTAGTTACTTATGTACATTTTAATTTTATATCTAGGTACATACAATTATTACTATCAGTTTATTCAATTTAGACATTTCACATGTCACCAGATTTGTTCAAAAGTAGTAACATTTATATATTTTTATTTTGAACTATATAATTATTATAATTTTATAATATATTCACATATTAATCAGATTATGCATTTTCATTTTGAATTATATAATTACTATAATTTTATAAAATTTAGACATGTGACCAAATATGATCAAAAGTAGTTACATTTATACATTTTAAAATAGATATACAATTGGGGAAGGGAGATGAACAATGCCCGGCGGAATCAATGTGTTAATATTACAAACAGTAGACGGCGGAATCAATATAAACCTTTTTCCTAAGCAGGTAATTACGGCGGAATCAATAAATCCCCACAAGTATAACCGGGTAACGATAAAATATAATGTCTTTATGAACATTAAATATAAAACATGGATATATTTGCAAGAGTAATCGTAAGTTATGTCTTATGTATATTGTACCTACATATTTATCTAACCAAAATTACGAAAAAACAATCCTGCAAAAATATTTAATCTAATAAGTAACAATAAATTATAAATGATAATTTATTTTTGAAGAAATTAAAAAAAAATGGAAACTATTAAAGTCATACATTTCTTAAATATTATTATGATTATTTTTTTTTATTCAGTGATCAATTATTTTGAAGAAAAACATTTAACTGACACATGATAAAAAATATTTAAATAAAAAACATAGTCTCAGTTTATTGTTGTTGAATTTCGTCGTCTTGCGGCGATCGATTTTTGTCCGTAACTGATTTGGCAACGATGCACACAGTGCCGTCTTGCTCACTGGCTGGGCGTTACCACAAATCACACATTCTTTATCGGTAATGTGACCGGAAAATGTAGCGAATCCCTTCTAGCTTACTTTATAACGGCGTCTGTAAAAATATAGCCGCTTGTCATGAAAACGAAACAAATAAGTTTAGTGCCAGATCCCAGTGACGACTATGATGTTTTTCTCAAACTGACCAAAAATTAAATAGAAAAAAAAAACAAATTAATGATTTTTATGTTTTTTACGTTCCTATTAAATATGTACAAGATAGCACGCAATTGTGACTATAAAATAATTGTAGCCATGACTAAAACTAATAAGCCATTAATATCAAAAGCATGTGGAGGTCAACAATAGGAACGTGGTTAATAAGATATAAAATTAATTAAACTACGAGAGTGTTTTCAGTCAGAAATGACTGTAGACCCTGTGAAAGCATACGAAACGGTCAGCATATTAAGTTGAATCACGAGACCGAATTTCGACATGTAACAACTAACAAGTAACAGGAAAGTCACCACCAATATAACCACCTCTTATAAGGACGGAATCATATATGATTTACCTATAAGATAGACGGGGACAAGAGCTCGTCAGACGGTTCTTAAATGTGAGCTACATTTAGGCAGAGTTAGGCAGATAGGGCTAAACAAGACACTTAGAGGTAGATATGTCGTAACACCACTCACAGTCTCAGCAAATTGCATCTCTGAGTCAGGTCTTAACACCGTTCACCTCATCATTTATAACTAATATAATATTTTTGTATTAAGTGAAATAAACAACATTATAACTAAATACATCAAGTGTTCATTTCTACGTTGGTATATGAATCAGCGTCAGTTGGGATGCAACAGTCTTAAATATAACAGAACAATACATAATAGAATAATATTCACTTAAATATTATTATCTTGATAAATTAAATATAATTGATAGATAAATTCACTTATCCACTTTTTTTTTATATACCTATATTTGTTATTACGATAAGGTACGATACCAATATAGTATATGTAATAATACTAAAAACAAATTTTTGAATTTATAGTTAACCTCAACTGCCAACCTGTTTGAGAGATTTTATTAAATTAATTTATATTTTTTATCATTATCAAAAGCTAATAGTTAATATATCACATATAATACTCTTATTATAATCGTAGCGTGTAGTTCAGAACATTAAATTTTATATGCATAATATTTAATTTACAAACTATAAATTATCAAAAATATATACGACGACAGATTAATATAACAATAATAATAATACATTAAGACCCTTTGTAGAATACCCACGCTGCGGTGTGTCGATATTTGATGAATACTATTTAGAATGTTGCAAATAACAAATATTTGAGGTCCCGGGAAATTTATCACCCCATTCGGTCATTCACCCACTACTGGCTCGGTAGAAAATGTCCTTAACTGGGCGTGAGGTGGCGCTGAGAAGGGTTGCGTTAAAAATTCTCCAATAATCCGGGGGAAGGTAATGTCTAGCTCTGCAGTTTCCGGGCCCGCGCATGCGCTAAACTCCTAATCGATGACAAGAGTGGTCGTTCTGCAGGCTGCAACACACCGTATTGTATTGGGAGCTGTGAGTTGCGATCGTCGTCTTCGTTGTTGTTAAACTGCTGAATTATGTCTCGAAATCATACATAGTTGTGTGGTAGTTTGTGGTAAGTCACGTTATCGAATACATAAAATATCAATACAGTTAAAATATTTAAAAAGTAATTATTAAAATCAAATTATTGAGCTAGTAGTCTGTAATATTATTATTATTTTTATTGCGCTTTACTGTTGCGCTCAGAATCCACAAATTTCATACAAACCAGTGTATATTTTTAATAGCTTTACTTTTGTTATTTCCAATTTACATGCAGGGCTGTTTATTTACATAACTTACAATGAAGTAGGATAAAAAATATTCGAAAACAGTAGGTATATAGGGGGGGGGGGGCATTCGTACATTCATAAAAATATTTTTAAAGTATTATATTACCAAGGATTTAAAAAACAAAAAAATCGAGTATCTAACATAGAATACAATATCATTCATGAAAAATATGGTTTGTTTAATACATTTAATAAAGTTGAGAGCAGTGTAAGTAATTTTTAAGTTTTTGTTTATAATAATAACACAATTCACATAATATCTTAAAAGCCGGGTTCACACAACATCGTGTCGATTAAAATAATTTTTTTAAATTAGCTGAACTAGATTGTACTATTAAGGTTTACCATAAAAATATAATATCTATATCGTTATTTTATCACACAAAACCGCATAGTTAATTATATTCAACTTTTAAGCGTGTGGTCATATTTATGTGCAGAAAACCAGAAATGTGATAACTGATAAGTAACTAAAATAAATAAATAAATAAAATGCCATCATCAGGTACAATATGTCTGCATTATTGCATTGGTATTGCATTTAAGTTTAAATATAAAATGCACTTGAAGGTACAAGATCATTAACAACATATGCAGTGTGAATCTGGTTTAATGTGTTCATAGATTCATAGATCTTTTAACATGATATATTTTAATATGAAGTTTATGAACCAATGAACCACTACAAACTTAATTCAATTTGAGTGGTAATTAGGTTTTTGTGAAGCAAATTGTCTATTATTAAAAATTAGGTATCTGAAAATCATAGAAAGTGGTGTAGTGTAAAATCTACAGTACCTAAATGAATAGTCAGTGAATAAATAATACCGGATTTTCTTTAAAATAATATCAATGGAATCTTACTTTTCAAATAAATAATAAAAGTTTTAGAAAAGTGTAACAATTACATCACTGTATTATCATTATTTTACAGGCAATATTTGATAGTAAATATAAACTTTTTTCTCCATTTATTATCACCATTGCTTTTATAAAATTGTTCGTTTTGTGGCAAAAAATTATGAGACCAATGATTAAGGATTAATTCTTTATAAAAATAAGTACACTATTCATACCAGGGTTTTTTGATTTTCTTTATGTTATCAAGTATCTGAATCATAAGCACTTCTAGGGAAGGAGGCTGGAAAAGATCTTGTCTATGTCTCCCCACATAAACTCATTATAAACCCACCGTCCCTCCCAAAAAAAATTATTCATATGTTTCCTCTGACATTTTAATGAACCTCTCTTATGATAGAACTATTACTTTAAATTATTTAATTTTTATTTTAAGTTAATAATTAATTTATATTACCTATGATAAATATGATGACTATTATTCTAACCTATATTTGTTTTTAAGAAAATGATTTACGTTAACGACATTGGTATGATACTATAATCATAGGCGTAATTCCAATAAAAAAAAACTAGGGGTGCTTAAGCTATGTATTTTGTAATTTTAGTTTTTTTTTTTCGTAGAAAGTTTTTAATATAAGCACGAACATTATTTGAGGGTGCTAATTTCAAAATTGGGTGTGGTAATACACTCTAAGCCCCTCGCCCATAATTTTGACTATGAGTATGATCATTATATACTCTTTTAAAGAATAATATACAGTGATATACTGAAGACTGATCTATCTTATAGTTTAGTAACCTATCAATACTATTGAAAATGAAAAATAAATTGAGATTAAAATTGAACAAATATTAAAAATATTTATTGTAAAAAATAAAATAAAAATGAGACTTTAGTAAATAAATATTTATATTTACAAATGAATATAATATGAAGGTGTAGGAACAACGCCCCATGGCTTAGTTTTAATATAATATCTGGGGGATATACCACCCTTCCACAAAACATTTTAGCCTTATTTGCGCCACAGATCAGAATAAGGTTTACAGTTAATATTTAATTAATTTGTTATTATACAACTGTGATGGTGTTTAAGCACTAGACTATGAAAATGGATATAAAATAGTAAATGTTATTTCATTTTATTTCAACATATGTTCATTCATTGTATTTCATAAAAAAATTCGCTTAACATGTTCATTTTTAAACTACCTATGTAATACTCGTATATTGCTTATATAAATAAATACTCGTTTTGCTTGAGGAATATATATCCTTATTTTTTGTTTTGATTTAAAATATAGATATGAAATTCTCATCGAATGTTTGTACCTATTAAAATATTTTATACCTTATACAATTTTCAAAATATTTTCTTTTTAAATTACTACCTATAAAAATGTTTTCCCCTAAAAAAAAAAAAAAAAAAAAAATACTATAATTCAAAGTTCTACGTAAATTTTTTATAGTATAATTTAAAGAAATAAAAATGAGCGTAAATTCAAAATAATTTTTTATGAGTTTTGAATTAAGAATTTTGAGATAGTTTGTTATAATAATGACAAATTTCTAATTTCTAATCTTAAGTTAAAAATCCATGAAAATGTTTTTTCTAAATTTAAGATTTGAAAATTGTATATAAGATTTCCCACCCTTAACAATAAAAAAGTTTACGAGAAAGACAATTTATGCGACATACGTAGTGTTATTTTTGTTCTTTTCTACATATTTAAATTATTATCTATGATATAATGTATTTACGGTAGGTCTTATTTAAGAAGTAGTGATAAATTAATTAAAACAACTACATTATTTTCAGATTTTTTAAATTATGCCTGATTAAAAAGCTCCGTTTATCTATAAAACACGAATAATACTACTAAAAAGGAAGAATATTTACTTTAATTGTTTTTATTAATATTAGCTTTTATTAAAAGGTAAAATGTTTGATAAAATTGTAGGCAAACTAAAACCAGAAGACATTATGAGTATTGTCGATAAATCTAAGCAAGATGAGGGAACTGAGAATAAAGAGTACGGAAAAAGTAAGAATTTATAATTTAAGTTTGTCTCAATTGATGTAAGATGTATAATAGATAACATTTTTGATATAGTTGATGATACTGATCAAAAACATGAAAACAAAATTACTTCTAACAGAACACCTAAACAACAAGAGGGAATCGACAATAAAGAATATGGAAAAAGTTAGTATACATAATTTAAGACAGTTTATTGATGTTGAAGTATTAAATAGTTAAAAATGTTATTATAGTTGATGATACTGATCAAAAACCACCCGAAGACAAATCTACTTCTGTCAAAAAATCTGATCAAGAAGATGGAACAGACAATAAAGCACCTTGGAAAAGTGAGAATACAAAATTTAAGTTTGTTTTATTGATGTTAAGGATACCAAATAGTTACAATTTTAAATATAGTTGATGATACTGCTCAAAAACCTGAAGCAAAAGTTGCTTCTTTCAATACATCTAAGGAAGAAGATGAAACAGACAATAATGAATTTGACAAAAGTAAGAATTCATAATTTAAGCGAGTTTTGATTGATTCTATAGATAATAGATAACATTTTAACTATAGTTGATAATATTGATCAAAACCCTGAAGACAAAGTTACCCCTGTCATAAAATCTGAGCAAGAAGATGAAACAGACAATAAACAGTCTGACAAAGGTGAGAATACATAATTTAAGTGGGTTTTATTGATGTTAAGGGTACTAAATATATAATGTTTTAATAATAGTTGATGATACTGATCAAAAACCTGACGACAAAGTTACCCCTGTCTTATCATTTATGCAAGAAGATGAAACAGAGAATAAAGAGTCTGACAAAGGTAAGAATACATTATTTAAGTTGGTTTTATTGATGTTAAGGGTACCAAATAGATATGTTTTAATTATAGTTGATGATACTAATCAAAAACCTGACGACAAAGTTACCCCTGTCATAACATTTAAGCAAGAAAATCAAACAGAGAATAAAGAGTCTAACAAAGGTAAGAATGCATAATAGGTATTTAAGTTTATTTTATTGATGTTAAGAATATCAAATAGATACAATTTTAAATAAAGTTGATGGTATTGATCAAAAACCCGAAGAAAAAGTTGCTTCTTTCAATATATCTAAGAAAGAAGACGGAACAGACAACAATCAATTCGACAAAAGTAAGAATTCATAGTTAAAGCGAGTTCTGATTGATTCTATAGGTAATAGATAACATTTTAATTATAGTTGATTATACTGATCAAGAACCTGAAGACAAAATTATCCCTGTCATAACATCTGATCAAGAATATGAAACAGACAATAAAGAATCTGACAAAGGCAAGAATACATAATTTAAGTTGGTTTTTTTGATGTTAAGGGTACCAAATAGATAATGTTTTAATTTTAGTTGATGATACTGATCAAAAACCAGAAGAAAAAGTTGCTTCTTTCAATACATTTAAGAAAGTAGACGGAACAGACATCAATCAATCCGACAAAAGTAAGCATTCATAATTTAAGCGAGTTTTATTTAAATCTATGGGTAATTGATAACATTTTAATTATAGTTGATTATACTGATCAAAAACATGGAGACAAAATTACCCCTGTCATACAATCCGAGCAAGAAGATGAAACAGACAATAAACAGTCTGACAAAGGTAAGAATACATAATTTAAGTTTGTTTTATTGATGTCAATGGTACCAAATGGATTCAATTTTAAATTTAGTTGATGATATTGATCAAAAACCCGAAAAAAACGTAGCCTCTTTCAATACATCTAAGGAAGAAGATGAAACAGACATCAATCAATCCAACAAAAGTAAGAATTTATAATCTAAGCGAGTTTTAATCAAATCTATAGGTAATTGATAACATTTTAATTATAGTTGATTATACTGATCAAAAACCTGGAGACCAAATTACCCCTGTCATACAATCTGAGCAAGAAGTTGAAACAGACAATATAGAATCTGACAAAGGTAAGAATACATAATTTAAGTTGGTTTTTTTGATGTTAAGGGTACCAAATAGATAATGTTTTAATTTTAATTGATGATACTGATCAAAAACTTGACGACAAAGTTATCCCTGTCATAACATTTAAGCAAGAAGATGGAACAGACAATAAAGCGCCTTGCAAAAGTAAGAATGCATAATTTACGATGGATTTTATAGGTCAAAGATCTCCAAACTTTTTTTCTAGGGCTATATATGAAATCAAAATATTTTGGTGCGTAAAAAGTACATAAATTACACATCATTTTTTTATTTATAAATATTTAAAAAATAGTTCTTATCATATATACCACAAGGTAATTACATATACTTAGTTATATAAATATGATATAGGTGATAATTTGCGCGTGCGTAAAGTAATAATTTATGATAATAATAGATTAATAATTTTGTTTATAACATTTATTTTTAGATTATTTGGTGTCTTGGGTGAGGGGTGAGGGCGGAGGATATTTTGCGTGCCGGATCTGACTCGTGGGCTGTAGTTTGTAGACCCCCTGTTATAGTTAATATATAAAATTTTAAATATAATTGTTGATACTGGACAAAAACTAGAAAACAGTTATTTTTAACAAAACATATAATCAAGAAGACGGAAAAGATAATAAAAAGTCTGTCAAAAGTAAGAATATAATTAATAATTTTTGTTTTGGGTGATATTTCAATCAATAATTGTTAAATAAATAATTACTGGATTATTTTTCCTTGCGATAGTTATGGATTCGGAATTCTAATAGACATATTATAAATAGAATCTGCAGTAGATACCTATGTAAATTTTTATCAAAATACTGGCAACCTATTTTTCCTTCTTATCTATTTTCAAATTGTTAATTCTAGAATACGTATACCTCAATTGTTTGGAAATCAGAAGTGTTGGATGCTCTTAAATTTGAACTTACTCTAATTACTAATTATTTTTAGTCTACTATTCAGATATCTTGCTATTTATTTTATTCCTTGTATAGCAATAAGTGGTAAAGCGATATGTGTCCTAAGCAATTTAGTTAGTGGTTCTGACACCTTAAATAAATATTCATGTTACTTCACGCTCCACTCGTTATATTCCCTTCCCACCTTTATAGATTTTCCATCGACAAAGCTCGTAACAACTCTCTTAATACAATTGTTATTATTTGACAATAAAGTCTCCTCCTTTTTTGTATAAATATTGTTCTTGATAATTGATGCATCAGTAGTATATAAATAATTTTCATAACTCTATGTTTGTTATTAATTTTAATAAGTAAATATTTAAATGTTAATATGTTTTATTTAGTTGATGGTTTTATGAAACCCGACGTCAAAATATGTATGAATAATAAATTTAAGATTGAGGATGGTCCATCGTTTTCTATTAAAACTAACCACGCAGAATCTGGTGAAAGTAAGTTATTATTTAACTTTATTTGTTTTATTAATTAACTATAAATAAAATATTTACCTAATTTAGGTACTGCTAAACTTTCACTTAAAAATGGCAATGAAGAATTAGCAAGTAAGAATACCTCTCAAAATTTGTTTTTATTTGCTTAACATTTACTTTAAGTCAAAATGTGTATTGACAATGAAGAATATGTTGTCACATTTATTTTTAATAATATTATTGACACATACAATTATTGATTTAGGAAATAAGAAAATATTACTTGAAGACAGAACGTGTGTTAACAATAAAGTTGATTCAGAAGACAGACTACCGCTAACTACAATTGATGAACTATACAATTCACATACTGGTGAAATGTCGTTGTCCAGCTCTAGAACATCGGAGATGACTGCAAATAGTAGAAAGCGAAACCAAAAACAATACGAGAGTTTGGAAGACAATGAACCATTGCTTTTGAAAAAAATTAAAGTTGAAGATACTGGTGATGATCAGTTTCACGAGATGTGGGATTATCTTCAATATGATTTTTCAAATTTCAACCAATGGGAAAATATATTACATTTTGTTGATGAACAAAATATTGAAGTAAACGCAAGAATAGCTTACTCTAAATTTTTAGAACTGTATCCGCTTTGTTACGGTTATTGGAAGAAATATGCGAATTTTGAAAAAAGAAATAATAATATACATGAGTTTGAAAAAGTGTTAGAAAATGGATTAAGTGCCATACCTATAAGTGTTGATTTGTGGATTTATTACATGACATATTTGAGAACGGAACGTTACGATGAAGAGGACCATATTCGTAACGAGTTTGAAAGAAGTTTGAAAATGTGTGGACTTGATTTTCATTCAGATCAGTTGTGGCATGATTATATATCATGGGAAATGGAGATTAATAGAGTATTTAATGCTGCTAACATATACTATCGTCTTATTCGCATACCAACTTCAAACTATTCAAAAAATTTCTTCAAATTTCAAGAGTTTATATTCAAACAATTACCTGAAGAATATTTAGGTCTTACAGAATTTTTCGAAAAACGAAATATTATAGTTCAATCATTTAGAACAAACCATAATAGTGAGTCATTTAATCATGATTGTATACCACCTGGTGAAGATTTTCAGCAAGTAACTGAAATTACCGAAACTAATATAATATCTATAATGAGAATTGAAATTATTGATGAATGGTATAATGTTCACAAGCAAACTGCCACAGAATTTGAATGTCGGAAATTATTTGAAGAAAATATAGGAAGACCTCACTTCCATGTAAATGAGTTGGAGTCTGCTCAGGTACTAAATTGGGAAAACTATATTAAGTTCGAGAGAAGAGCCGGAGATCAAGAACGCATTATTTTTCTCTATGAAAGGTGCTTGATAGCGTGTGTTTTGATTGAAAGATTTTGGTTAAATTATTTAGATTATTTGTCTTTTGTAAATTTTGACGCCACTATTTTACTATCTGATGTATTTAAAAGATCATTATTCCACCATCCAAAGTCACTCCAATTGAATTTGAAATATTTTGATTTTTGCGAGACTCAAGGTTGGATAGAAATAGCTGAGGACACTATTACACGATTAGAGGTTATTTATCCAGAGTCAAAAGAAGTTGTTATTAGATTATTAAACTTGGCTAGAAGAACGCAAGATGATACACTAGAGATTTTATTTAAACATTATTTAAGTTGTTCTCGATTAAAGTCAATTATCAGTTACATTGCGATAAGATATGCACGCTTTGTTTGGAAACACAATCGTCAATTAAACCTTGCATTTAATATTTTATATGATACCATAAGAATCAAAGCCATCAGTGTAAATGACAGCCTTGAGCTTTATTTAACATTAGTTGAAGTGAAAATGGAATTAAATCCAAAAGATCATTTATCGGTATTAAAAACAATTGATGATATTATATTGCAGTGTAACTTTTATAAGGAAAAGCTTGTGTTTTCAAAAAAAAAATTAGAATACATTGAAGATTATATCAATGATTATGACATGTTACGTTCTGCAACAATTGAGTACAAACATTTAAAAAAAGCATGTTTTACAGAGAAAAAGCACTCATTGAGTAGTACAGTATAGAAATTACTGGAAATCATCCACCTATATATCTTTTAGATTTTACAAAGCACATATTTATACTTACCATATTTACTTTTGTCAAAAATCTGATTCGTAATTAAATAGGTATAATTTATAATAATTATGATGTAGTTGAAAAATAGTCTTTATGATTTACTTGGTTTTGTCTTCTCGTATAAAGTACTAATTATTATGGACATGTCTATTACCTTTATTTAATAGGTATTTGGAATTTTTATCATTAATGATATGAATATGACTAAATACAATATACCTACATACTTAGTTAAATCAATAACATAATGTACGAGTATAATAGGTATGAATATATTTCTTGGGTGCTCTAAATTTAGACACCGAAGTGATCCTGTTAAATGCTTTTTTCTTAAAATCTGATGAACTGTCTACTAATAATTGTTGGCAGCAAAACCATTGTACAATAAAAACGATGAACGATAACCATTTAAGGGTTTTCTCATTTACTTAATTGTTAAATTATATATAAGACTAATATTTTTAAATCATATAATTCTTTTAATATTCTATCATTGTATCAATAGCTTAGCTACAATCACGGCATTGTTAATATATCTCCGTATATTATAACCCCCTATGGCATTTGATAACTACCAAGTAACTTATTTTATTATTATTAATTGTTTAAATATTAACACATATTTGATTAAGTAATATCATTGAGTATATTGGAAAAATAATAATATATAATACATGTGGTAATACAAATGTATTTTTAAATATTAAATAATATAAAAAAAATGATTTATGTGAATTTTTAAATTAAAACTAATAATGTTTTTTATTCTAATGTATTAAATATTGTGTTTATATTACTTTACTTATTAAAAAATAATACTTACTGTGTGAGATAATAAAATATTTAAATTGGTATCACAAAATACATTATTTGTAATCAATTGAAAATATGTCCGTTATATTATGTTATCAAAATATCATAATTTAATGGTGTAATTAATATTGAAACTTATTAATATTGGTTGTAATTTTGGAGGTTGTGATAAATATTGAGCAGAAATATTATTCCTACATAAGAACATTTTGGCTTCAGCCTGGCACGTGGTAGTTCAAAAACTGACGTCACCACTGGATATGTCCGTAAAATACAACGTAACATATGTTAGTATGAAATCAGTGGCGCATTAAATGTATACGACCTCCAGGACAAAATAATTTTTCCACGCTCCTCCACAGCAGCGGATAGACTTTTCGGCCCACCGAGATTTTAAATTTTTACCGGCCCTCGACAAAGTATCGGCCCATTCGAAAAACATTTCTTATGATCACTCTTTTTACTTTTAGTATATGTGCTTTAAATAATAATTGTTTCTCTAAAGGACATTTGCAAATTACCTATTCAATAGGTACATTATATTAAGTTACTTAGTATACTTCAGTTATATTATTTAAAAAAAACGCAAAATATAAGATAGATAATATAGATAATATAAATTTTTACGCGGCCCACCGAGATTTTCTCGGTAGCTCGCCGGCTCAATCCGGGCCTGCTCCTCCATTACAAAAAAAATATATTTATATATAAAAGTTAGAATCTTTTGCCGCCCCCAAACATTTTGCGCTTGGGGCATTTGCCTTTTTCGCCCCCCCTTAAATGCGTCGCTGTATGAAATACAAAGGTTAATTAAAAGTATATTATAGTCTGCTGTACAGTAGGTATTGAGTGGGTCACTGTAATGAATATGTAAAAATTGAATTCCATAATATAAAATCTTGGATATCAAACAATTCAGAGCTAAGACAGTCTGTCTTATATAGCTTATAAAAGTAATTAATTATACTATAAGTAATACAGTAGGTTGAATACATTTTTTCCCTAATATATTGCATTTTAAAATGTCATTGTGTTTTTTAAAATATAAAACTATACATTTAATGTTGCAATATCCTATGAATAATATTTTTATCCTAGGAAGAACAAAATAACTAATATAGTTAGTCTATTTCTAATTTTATCCAAGTTTGGTCCAAAAAATATATCAATAAAAAAATGTGTTTTTATGTATGAATTTTGATAACAGCATGAACTGCTTAGGATTATGTGAAGCCTTGTTTTAAATTCCAATCCTTAACTACACAAATTGAACAGTTTATAAAATATTGAGCTACAAAATAATTTTCAAATGTTCGTTATTTGTAAGAAATTTATCAAAATATTAATTTTGAATGCTTATAAAAAATTCTTTTATATGTATCTCTAATATATTTAAATATTTTAACTGTTATCATAAAAACTTAGGTATGACGGACCTAGTATAATTCTTTTACATTTTCAAACTTTTTAACCCAACTATATGACCTCTATGTATAATTCTATGACATTTATAGGAAAAAAATTAATGGACAATTTTTCACGCCAATAATTGCTCAAAGAAAGTTAAAATATTTTGAAAATTTAATCATGGATAGAAAATGAAATTAAAACGAATTTCTATATCGAATTGTTTCTACATCATTAATATTATTGGGGACCAATCCACATTTTGATGTTTCATATGTGATTTGATGATAAATTCAGTTATTTGGTTGGGTATATTTCAGGTGGTACCGAAACATAGACATATACAAGGCCGTAACTGAAAAGTAATTTTTTGAAATAAGGGTGTCCGACATTTTTTTAATAAAAATACTGGGCGACAGAAATTTATCATTTTTACGTTTAAAATAAAAACTATTTTTTAACATAATTAAAAACAAAAATTGTCATTTAAATATGCGTGATGTGTGATGGAAGTGTTTTGCTACGATGCGTGTTTACGACTGCGTGATTTGGAGTTTAGAAAATTGTCATCAGTTGATGTTTAGTATTACATCAAAATGGACGTGGTTATGCTTTATAATATTTTGGAGGATGAAGCAGATGAAGAACTATTACTACTTGCGAATCATTTCCGTAATGAAAATGATGAAATGTTTGGTCAACGGAGCAGGGAGTTGTTTCAGTACTTTAATTCAAAGGCGCCTAATTGACAATGAAACTAGATTCAGGGCATATTTTAGAGTGTCATTTGAATTATTTAATTATATACTAAATGTTATTAAAGAAGATATAAGAAGGCGTCTAAGTAATCGGATTAAGAAACCAATATCACCGGAAGAGAAACTTAGCGTCACTCTTAGGTAAGTAAAATTATTGCACTATCTCGTAGGTATATTTATCAAAATAAGAAAGGGACAATAAATATTTAGGTAATTTTCCATTTCAATTATATTATTCTTACTGATATTGATAGAATGATTCATTTAAAAATACATACATATTATCTATTTAGAACTTGGAATATATCTAACCTAAGTCCTCACCACTGAGAGTTAATAGTAATTAAAATAAAGGAACAAAAAATAATAAATATTTAAATTTACAACAATGTTATATGGAGATTTCATTTTAATAAAATAAAATATATATACTAACTTCGTACCAATCTGGTAATTTTCAAACTATAAAATATCAAAAAATAATTTCTATTGGGGCATCCGTAAGTTTCTACCATGCCCCGAAGTGGGGGATGGTGGCACATGTTCTCCGGACACCGTGACTTGCCCGGAGACAAATGCCGCCCGATGGTCGAGGATCGAACCCGGTCTGACTGAGCCACAGCCGACGCGTTAGACCGCTCGGCCACCTCGTCCCCAACGACATCGTAGTGGAACACGATAAGATTCATCGGCAAGTATTGTGGGAAATTGCAGATTCGATGAAAATGTTGATGTTGATGTCATTGTTTCTACAGGTGAGGTGGTGTACTCGTGGTAGCCTTTGTTTTTAATAAGCGTAATTCCATTTCGGAAACAATGTTAAATATCCTCATTTTGGCTTCCACAACTGATTCTGGAGGAAATGTTGAAACCGTTGACCGTGACCGTTAAATACTTTAAAAAAAAGTTTGAATTGGATCAATAGATTTTTGTTGTTTCATTTCTCTTAACGCCACCAATCGCTCCTCTCGTCCTTTTTTAATTTCATCTAATATCTTATCTTGAGCTCTTCGTGTTGTTTTTTTCGCACGGTTTTCTAAATGAATCTATCAAACTATGGTTTATTTATGTAAAGTACCTACCTACATGCATGTTGCAGATTTCCTTAGCCGTAACTACATTAAAAGAGAAGAAAAAAGTTATATGATAATGCAAGATATTGTACATACATTGAGTGAATTTGAAATTAAATTTGAGAATAAAATAGAAAATGATTTCAGGGTGGCTACTTCGAATGATAAGGTATTAAATCAAGTTTGTAGTTATTTATAAAGTGGTTGGTCTAAAAAAATGTACAGCTAAAGAACAATTAAAATATTTTTTTAAATTAAAAAATGAGATTTTACTTGAAAATAAGATTATATTGGGAAATGCGATTAATTGTACCTAAAATAATGAGAAAATGTTATAAAAAGCTGCATCTTGGAATGACAATAAAACTAAAAAAAGCAAACCAATTATTTTATTGGCCCCGGTATGAAGGCAGAAATTTAAAATTTACTTGTCATAATTGAAAATGAGATTAAATTAATAAAACTCTGAGATTTCTTTAATTTAAAGAGTACGATAATTTATTTTAGTCTTCAATCTTCGAAGTTCTAATAATTTTTTCAGTCATTATTCATTGGCTTTAGCTGATACAATTATTGTTATTAAGATGTACTCTGTACTCGTATAACTTTTAATGGGTATTACTAAAACCCGGGACGGGGCGGAACCGATTCCATTTTAAACGGTGATATGAAAAACAGTATGGCCCGCAGAAACCGGGCTAAAATATTGTTATCCGAGTACTCATAACTTACTCAATATATTATATTATTATAACATAATAGTATAATACTGTAATATTATTAAATAAATTAATTTAAAACGTAGGTACATTAAATTGTTATTTGGCTTTTAAATTATACAGCATTCCTTGCCCTTTTTTATCAGTCCGTGCCTGAATTTATAACCGTATACCAAAAATTAAAGTAGATTATACCCTATGTTTTGGTAAAAAAAATAGCATAAAATATTCATTATTAGAGAAACAGGACAGTATTCCAACGTCACAGATGCTGAAATATATTCGAAATTTTAGACGGGACGGGCTGTAGGTAAGTTAAAAATGATTTGAAACTTATAAACCATACATAAAAAATGAAAGTAGCTTTTACCCTATCTTTAAGTAAAAAAAGTAACATAAAATATTCATTATTAGAGAAACGGGATAAGATTCCAACATCACAGATGCTGAAATATATTCCAAATTTTAGACGGGACGGGCTGTAGGTAAGTCAAAAATGATTTGAAACTTATAAACCCTGTAGTGCTGGAGCCTGAAAATATTATTAATACTTAAAAGTTAATGATCTTATACAATTATAAAATGGGACTACTGTACTACATAGTACATTATTGCAATAAAACGTTAAATAAGAAATGTATTTCTCTTATAAATTAAAAACCTTCTTCATTAATCATAATCATAGTTAATTGAATTTTAATTTTCATAGTAAGAATTTTTTTTCTATTAAGGCAAGCAAACTAACAAAGTTGGCAAACTAACATACCTACCAACTAAAAATTAATTAATAATCATAACCAATAACCATATAAATACATTTATTTTATATTGAAGGTAAGAATATTATTTAAGAAAAGAAAAGGGATAAGAAATGTATTTCCATATACATTAAAACCTAAAAAACCTTCTTCATCAATCATAATTATAGTTAATTGAATTTTAATTTTCATTGTAAAAATTTTTTTTCTAAAAAGCCAAGGAAACTAACAAAGTTGACAAAGTAACATACCTACCAATTAAAAACTAATAAATAATCATAATCAATAACCATATTAATACATTTATTTCATATTGAAACTAAGAATATTGTTTAAATAATGAAACATCATGTAGAAGGAAAAATTTAATTTCAACTTCAGTAGTATTTACCAATCTAAATCTTATTTTTTAACAAACATCAAATTTGAATAAGGTAATAGGTAGTTAAGGTAGTAGAAATGTGCAGATAGGACATAGGTACCGATTATTAAATATTTAAACATTGATTAGACTTTTTTATATGTTTCTAATACAATTAAATTTGAACTCTATTAAGTTAATTATAGTTTTATGATTTCGCAAAGCTATTATCATTCTTTTAAACATTACGCATTCATAGAGAACTATGATCATGTCTCTTTCAGTAAACTTCCATCTTATACAGTATTCTACTAGTGTCTTAAATACCGTTGTATTATTTACATCTAAGAGATCGCTAGTGAATACATCAATTTCAAATTTTTTTAAAGTTTCGCGCTCATTGAAATGTAACATTCGTAAATATAAAACAAAATTTTGTGGGTTAATTTCTAATCCATCACCTTTTGACTGTATTACTTTATTCCAACAAATCGGCACTCCATGAACAACAAACTCTTCGTCTCCCCTACAAATGTACTCGAATGATCGTAAATATCCGACCCTAACGTTATAAAGAGTCCTGCGATATCAACGATATTATTTCTGTCAAGAAATGTACCGTTGCCATATTATTTTTCATCGGTAACAATGTTGAAATAGGTAAATATTTGAAATTGCCCATTTCTAAATTAAGTAGTTGCTGTTTTACATATTTTTTTATCAATGTTTAAGTAAGACATATACGAATTTAAATGTCCATCGCTACTATTACTGTCATACTCCATTAATGTCGACAATTTCGTTTTGATGAGCTCCCTTGATGTTTTTATATCCACATTGATGTTACGAGAACCTAAAACAGCGATACCCCAAACTACGCGCTTCCGCAGCATCGTCCAGCCAGGCGGTTTAGGCGATAGACGCCCATCACAATTGTTGCGCGACATGCGCTACATTCTTCCGGACAGTATCAGCGAGGACGCCCTTAAGCAATTTTGGCTGCAGAAATTGCCATCAACAACCGCCGCGATCATCTCCGGACAAGATGAGTCTTTAGAGGAACTCGCAGCACGCGCTGATCGAGTCATGGAGGCGACGTCCACTTACGATGTTCACGCGGTGAACATTTCCGAATCATCAACCGACCGATTCCGCTCAATCGAGAACGCGATAGCAGCACTCACGGCACAAGTCGCTAATTTGGCCACACTGCAGGCTAACAATTCTAATTACAGCCGCGCGAAATCGCGCTCCAAATCACGATCTAACAATAACAAAAACAACGGCATGTGTTTTTATCACGATCGTTTCGGTGCGTCCGCTCATAAATGCATAGCGCCTTGCACTTTCAAGTCTCCGGAAAACTAATAGGCGCGGCGGAGGCGAGTCAGCCCACCGCCGCACTACGCAACCACGGTGTTTTCGTTTCCGATATGCGTTCCGGTTGACGTTTCCTTATCGACTCGGGAGCCGACATCTCCGTCCTCCCGCCGTCCACCGGTCAACACCCTACGTCCGACATCACACTCACCGCTGCTAACGGCACTCGCATTCAAACCTACGGACAAAAAACGCTCAATCTCGATTTAGGGCTCACTCGGCCGTTTACGTGGACTTTTGAAATCGCTGATGTTACCCGAGGAATTATCGGGGCAGATTTCTTACATTATTACGGTCTGTTAGTCGACGTTCGCCGTAACAGGTTAGTCGATTTGAACTCGGGTTTGGCATCCAAAATCGCTACCACGAATACAGTTCCGCCGACCATTTGCGTGGTCTCCCAGCCACGTTTATGAAACAACTTGATCGCAGATTTTCCTAAGGCCACGCGGGAATTTCGCGTACCAACCGTTTTCACACACAACGTCGAACATGTTCTTTCGACCACCGGACCCCCTTTATTTTCGCGACCACGTCGCCTCGCACCCGACCGTCTAGGTGCAGCTCGGAAGGAGTTCGATTTTATGCTTCGCACAGGTATTTGCCCCGTCCATCGGACAGCGCGTGGGCCAGCCCTTTGCTACTTGTCAGCAAGAAAGATGGATCGTTTCGTCCTTGTGGTGACTACCGAAGGTTGAATGCAATCACCAAGGCGGACCGGTACCCTTTACCACACATTCATGACTTCACCACCAATCTTCACGGTAAAACTATTTTTTCGAAACTTGATCTGGTGCGCGCGTACCATCAGATTCCCGTCGCACGCGACGACGTCGCTAAAACCGCCGTAACAACACCTTTCGTGTTGTATGAATTTCCGGTGATATGCTTCGGGTTAAAGAACGCCGCTCATACCTTCCAGCGTTTTGTAAACGACATTCTCCGCGGTTTAGATTTCGTGTTCGCATACATGGACGATGTTTTAATCGCGTCACAGTCCGAGTCCGAACACGAAATGCACTTGCGATCTATGCTTGAGCGTTTTCAAAAGTTCGGCGTCGCAATCAACGTCAACAAATGCGTACTAGGCGTACCACAGCTAGTTTTTCTCGGACATGTCGTCAACGGCGATGGTTGTAGCCCGCTACCCCAGGGAATCGATCAGATACGAAACTGGCCGCTTCCGGTTTCTAAAAAAGCACTGCAACGTTTCCTTGGTTCTGTCAATTACTTCCACAGGTTTATACCAAACGCGGCACAACTGCAGTCTCCGTTATTCGAGCTCGCTTCGTCGGTCAAAGCAGAAGGACGGCCAATTGTGTTGGTCACCAGAAGCGCGACTAGCTTTCGATAAGTCCCGCAACGCTCTCGCAGATACGTTATTCCTTTGTCACCCGAGTACGGATGCCGAACTCCGATTGTGCACAGACGCATCGAATGCAGCCATAGGCGCGGTTCTCAAGCAGTTCATCGATGACACCTGGAGACCACTTGGTTTTTTCTCCAGGAAGCTCACGTCCGCTCAAGCCCGTTACAGCACCTTCGACCGGGAATTGCTCGCCGCCTATTTAGCTACACGTCATTTTCTTCACCTCATCGAGGGCCGACACATTGTACTTCTTACCGATCACAAGCCACTAACGCACATGTTTTCCGTGAAGACAGACAAATACAGCAACAGACATTGCGGCACATCAGTTTCATCGCACAATTCACCCAACAAATTGAACATATCCACGGGGACAAGAACGTCACCCCGGACGCGCTCTCACGATTTGAAACCGTCACGCTACACGCGCAGCTCCCGGATTGCAATACATTGTCAAAGGATCAAGCCGAAGATCCGCAGCTTCAACAAATTCCGGACGGTACGTTAGCCACTTCTCTAAAACTCGTAGCGCACGACACAGCTTCGGGCCCCGTATTCCTCGACACGTCAGTACCCGGTAGATCGCGCACTTACGTTCCCGCAACGCTTCGTCGACGCGGTTCGACATTTTACACGGACAGGCGCATCCCGGCACCAGAGCCACTTTCGCTCTCGTCAAGGAAAGGCATTGTTGGCCTGATATGGATCGGCAAATTCGAAAGTGGTCAAGTCACTGCGTTGCTTGTCAACGTGTCAAAGTAAACCGGCACGTAAGTTCACCATTGTCACCTTTCGCGCCACCCGACCGGCGTTTCGGGCACATTCACGTTGACCAGGTCGGGCCGTTACCCATGTCCGAAGGTAACGAGCACCTTCTTACAGTCACCGACAGGTTTACGCGTTGGCCCGAGGCGTATCCGCTCACCAGCATGACGTCACACGCCGTCGCCGACAAATTGGTTACACAATGGATCGCGCGTTTTGGAGTTCAGGACTTAGTCACGACGGACCAAGGCAGGCAATTTGAGTTCGAACTATTTTCCGCACTCAGTCAAACGTACGGGTTTCGACACATTCGCACCTAGCCTTATCACCCTCAGGCCAACGGCTTAGTCGAGCGTCTACATCGACCGCTTAAGGCCGCTCTTACCGCTCAAAATAACTCGCAGTGGACCAAGACATTACCAACCGTGTTATTGGCACTTGGCAGCATTGTCAAGCCGGACCTGGGTTTTTCGCCGGCAGAAATGGTTTACGGTACGACCTTGCGCCTACCCGGTGAGTTCTTCCATGCCGTCCAGCCTGAGCCTCGAGTCCCGGACATGGTACGCACGCTCAAGGATTCAATGTCGTTACTCCGCCCAACTCCCGGCACAGATCATTCCAATCGTACCATTTTCGTGCCCGAAAATATGTCAGACACGTCGCACGTTTTCCTTCGCGTCGACGCCACGCGAAAGCCTCTCCAGCCGCGTTACGACGGGCCCTTCGCCGCAATAGAACGCAACGACAAAAACTTTAAGCTACAACTCCACAATCGCACAAGCTGGATCTCAATTGATCGGCTGAAGCCTGCACTCTTCCTTCGCGAAGATCCAGTCGCCGACCATTAGTACGCTTCAGCTCCAGTTGAGCAGACCAACACTTCCGGCCCCGTCTCCAATCAACGTCAGCGAAAGCAGAAACGAGTTCGTTTCTCTCTACCATTGGGGAGGTAGTGTGGCGATCCCCACCACGCGTATCACGGTGATCCCCGCGGTCGTCGTGGCCCACCTCAACAGTGGTCGTTTGCCGACCGCCACCAGTCTCTGTTCCTGCGTCTACGCCGTTGCACGCTTGCGCATGTCCGCGTCCCAATTAATATATATTGTGCTATGTATCAAACCACGTGTATAACTTTCTTTGTATAATGAACTTAACTTATAAACATTCATTCTTGCCTCGTAGTTTTATTACGCCAAGATAACCTTTTTCCCTGTTGTGGCCTATCGTCATTGTTGATAGGGGGAAATTACGGCAGTGCAGTAACCAAAGCCACACTCATATAGATATTAGCCAATAGTAATAATTACTTATCTGTGATCGGTGTCACTAAATCGAATCGTTAACATTTTACTGAAGTGTACAGTCTCATTTAAATACTCGTGAAACGTATTTATTGCAATAAGTAGTAAAAGATATTATTAAATTAAAATTAAAATATTCGATGAAAAGTTGAATTTTTTAAAAAGCTGACATTTTTTACACTGATAAATCAGGTAATTCAATGAATGAAGTTGAAACAATAATTCAAGACATAATCCATGCTAAAACTAACAGGTTTGTAAAAATTCGAAACAATATTTTTCCACTTATTAGATAATAACTATAATTTAAATTAATCAATAATCATAAACATTTAGAAATAAAAAAACAAGGCGAGAATACTATCTTTTGGAGAAGTTTGATGTCCTTTCCGTAGCTGAAAAGCATTACTTAATCTGCAAAATGAAAAATCAAAATAATCAAGAAATAAAGTAAGTAAATATCCCGGTTTTTCGATTTTTATTAATTTTTCTTTTAATTATAAACTCGATAAAATAATTTTATAATTTTTATACAAATTATTACACAGGCGACCTATCATTATTTATTTCAAACTCATGTCTCAGGGTTTAAAGTATATTCTATACCTATAAATTACATATTTTTTATGCATATTTGTCCCTAATTATTATTATTTTTTGTTTTAAATTATATTTATAATCGATTTTGATTTTTGATACAATAATACTAACTAGTAATTAGTAATTACTAAGAAAAAATATTTATTCGTTAAAATGTTCGCTATCAACATTTTGGACTATTGGCATAGCAATTTTGTGCTAGTAAAATTAAATAATTATAATAAGTTATAATAAATTATTATAATAATTAGAATTATGATTATAAGCATTTAAAGTTCGAATTTAGTTTTAAAGAACGACTACTAACAATATAGAAAATAAACGATATTTCTTTAAAAAAAAAGTCATAGAAAAAATTTATTAATTTCAACTAGATATGTAATGTTTTAATTATAGAAACTCAACACCAATAAGTTATAGTCACATAGGTTTAATAAAATTTAACAGTAAATAACAAAGCTTAATAAAAAGATATATATACATATAATACAGTGGGTAAGATAAAAATGTGCACACGCATTATAAAATCAACACATTCATCACTCAGAACCTAATATATATCATCTAAATTAATTATTGAAATAATTACTATCACATAAAGTAATAGGTATAATCATATAGTAGAAAAAATTCGCATATGCAAAACACAAAATTAAAAAGCCTAACCCAACCAAACCAAAAGTTCAATTTAGGAACTCTACTAAATCTATTAAAAAACATTATAAACTGCAATATAAAGATAAGACGTAAACTTATAGTTGTTAGAAAAAGAGGTCTTTTTAAAACTTCATTTTTTAGGATAGATATTTGTTTATATTTTTATCTAAAAGAATAATTTATACCTAAATATAAGTTAAAAATTTTTTTTTTGAATAGTCGCCTACAACTGTTGAGCTTACATTAAATAGTTACCTACTTAGAGACATGTTAGTTAGAGACTTGCTATATACCTAGACGACTGATAATGAAAAAACTAAAAATTGATTTACCTAATCATTTAGATAAAAAAATTATCAAATTAAATCTCTTGGTGAAAATAAAATAAAATAATAAAAATAACACCATTATGCCTATTATTTAATAAATTATTTTATCTAATAGGTACCTACACACTATTGTAATTAAAAATATTTCTTAACTTACCTTTCTAAACACCGCATATTAAAATTAAATTAAAAAACAATAACATAAAAGCTATTATAAAATAGTATGATCTAATCAATTAAGTACGTGGATAAAAATTCACGAGCATGATGGGACTGGACGTCTGAACTGCAAATGACAACAGAATCACTTTAATTTAATTTATTTCATATTATTGTTATATCATTCGGTAAAGTCTAGCTCATAATATTATTTTTGATTATAAAAATCGTCAATAGCATATTATCTAAAGTCTAGACGATGTCACTACGCATTAGAAAAAGAAAACACCAAAAAATACAGCAAGCAAGTAACAACGCATCCAGCACGCGATAAGAAATAACAATATAAGTGGAGTTGAAAATTATAGAGACCGTGCAGTCGTACACCTAGCGCTCCCCGTAGTCAATAAGCTTACTTTTACCGGGAAACAAATCACGCGCATAACGTATTTATCCGTTATATTATGTACGTTTAATGTATGGTATTATTGGTATTATTTGTTATACTACGTCACTAAAATAATATTACATATTTCCATTGTGATTTATTGATTTATAAACATTTTTATAGATACCTATATAATTTATTAAAATATAATAGTTGTTGATAACTGAAAATCGAATTAATTGGTGCTTTATGTACGACGTATTGTACCTAAAGGATAACTAGAGTAAACTATTTTTCACATTGGTATTTTAATTTTCCTTCTAATAAATAAATATGAATAAAAAATCTAATAACAATTGTTGTGTGGTGAATTGCAATAATACGTACAAAAATAGTACAAATATAAAATTTTATAATTTTCCAAATCGGGCATATGAGAAAAAAACTAAAGACCTTTGGATTAAAGCAGTTAACAGAGTCGAGTAAGTAAATGAGAATATTAGAAAATGCCTACCTTTATTATAATATACTATTTAAAATAAAAATTTATAATATGTTAATAATAATGTTATACATTTATAGTCATATTGATATATTTATTTTAATTATTTATTACATTGTTATAGTATTAATGGAAAACCTTGGATTCCAACAAAAAACAGTGTAATTTGTAGTGCTCATTTTGTGGGAAATAGGAAATCACTTGATCCAAGGAGCCCTTCATATATACCAACAATATTTCCAAAAATTTACAGAAAGAAATTGAATGACCCATTACAGCAAAGTGCAAGATATGAACGAGCTATTAATCGTGAAAGCCAAGTTATTGAAAATCAATCAAACAATACTGATGAAGTTCTAAGATGTGTACCCCTTATTGTCGATATAAATAATATAAATACTTCAATTAGTATTTCTACACAAGTAGCATTTGATGTGCCTGGTGATAATTTTATTTTTTCCTGTGATTTTCATGGTAATAGTGTTAACACTCAAGTATCGATTCCTAAATCATTTCATAATTTTACTAAACCTACAATGGTTGAAAAATCTTGTGAGTTAGAATTTGAACTACCGACATTTTGTTTTTCTAAAATTTCATTTCATGGATATGATTCGATCAAGTCAGAAAATTCATTAAAAAACTTAACTGGCACAACTTTTCAAATATTTAACTTTTTTTTGACACTTTTACCTCAAAGTATAGATTAATTATAAGTAAGGAAAATACTCTTTTAATTTGTTAATTGAAATTAAAACTTGGGTTAACATATTCATCTTTAAGCACATTTTTTTCAATTCACAGAACTACTGTTAGCAGAGTTTTTTCAGAATGCTTATTATTTTTAAGCCAGAAATGTAAACATTTAATATTTTGGCCAAGTAAAAGTACAATAATGGAAACATTACCAGAAGTTTTTAAAAAAAATTACCCAAATTGTAGGTGCATTATTGACTGCACAGAAATTCGGGCAGAACAGCCTAAAACTGTGGAACAGAGGGTTTGTATGTATTCACATTATAAAGGAGGATATACTATTAAAGTACTTGTTGCCATTACTCCAAATGGAATGGTTAGCTTTTTGTCTAAATCGTATGGTGGTAGATCCAGTGACAGTTATATCACAAACGATTCTGGTTTTTTGAATAAACTTGAACCTGGTGACCAGATCCTTGCGGATAAGGGGTTCCCAGGAATAAAAACAGGTGTTGATGGTCAAAACAGTATTCTTGTAATTCCTCCCATGCTCCATAATGGTAGATTTACTGAGGAAGAAGTTCTAAGCACTTATAATGTTGCTAGTGTTAGAATTCATATTGAGAGGCTTTTTGCTAGGTTAAAAACGTTTAATGTACTTAATAAAATAACATCTGATCTATTGATATATATAGATAACATTTTGTTTATGTGTTGTGTGCTAGTAAATTTAAGCAATCCAATAATAAAACAATAATACACATTTATGTAAAAACAATTTTTTTTATTTTTTTTATTAACAATGTTAAATAGATTTAAGTATCATATGAGACATATAATTTTATAATATATATTTATCATATTAACCTGTTGCAACATGATTATTTATTTAATTTTACATAAATTTGGTAAATAATATGAAAAATAAAATATATCTATCTTAGAAATTAAGTTAGACAAAAAAATTGGATCTCTTTTTATAACCAATAATAAAGGTTTGATAAAATTGAAAATATAAAAGTGACAATCACTTAAGCCTGTACAGTACATTAAAATTTGAATTTGTGTATAATATACATGGCTAGTTTTCAAAACAATTTCTCCATTTGAAATTTGTAAATATGAAAGATTTGGTATTTCAGTACTTGGATCAATTATTGGTTTTTTTTTACAGGAACTAGGACATTTAATTTCTAATACTGAGATAATTTCTCCATTTCTCAAAATCAAACCGTCAGGACTAGCACAAATCCAAGGTTTGGATGAATGAATAATTAGACCACTTTTAATTACATCAAAATTGTATGAAGAAGAGAACAATGTAAATGCTTTGTTTTCAGTCTGTAATCCATATAAAACATTTGATGCTCCTTTCCTTTAATTTCCATCTCATTTATCAAAGAAATGGCCAATTTATTTTTACTTTCATCAGATGTAGATTTTAATGTTTTTATTTTATGAGCTTTTGAACTAGCTGAAATGCGAAATTTTCTGTATTCAATCCAAAAAATGTTTTGGGATTGGTCCAGCGTTTGATTGAAAATCTGTTTAATTGTATTAGTGTTAACAGAAATATTTGTATAGAAAAAAATGTGTTCAACACAATTTAATGGAAATATAGAAAAATTTGAAGCCTCATTATGAGCTTGCTTCTTAATAAGGTTAAATATGTATACAGCATTTTTTTCAATTTCTAATTGTTCATCAACAGTATCAATTATATTAAACAATGTTTTAGAGCATATTCTATCGATTTCAGTCCGTTGTTTACCAATAATTGTTTGTGAAAAAATAAACCTAGCAGGATAGTCACGCGGTAATAGTTCTTGAACTTGTTGTCGATGATAAGGGTGCATGTGATTTTGGTGTAATAATCTCCATACTACTGATGGAGAAATCCCAGTTCTTAAGGCTATGCGTCGGACACTAAGTTCCGGATCCTCATGTACTAAATCAAGTACCAATTCTTCATTCGCTACATTACGTACAAATCTCGGGCGTCCAAGTTCATTCAAGGTCTCACGTTACCTGAAAAAGACAACATTTTTTAATATTGTGTAAGTGTAGAATGTACTTATTTTAAATGTCATATTTGTTTAGAATTCTTACCAGTTTCACTCAGACGATGATAAATTGTTAAAAAAGTATTTGGTCGAGGTACTCTACGCTGAGGAAATCGTTTTGCCCATAACCTAGCTGCAAGATTTCCATTTCCATCAGCTAAACCTAGTCACAATTAATAAACAAATAAACAGTTTGTTTCGTATTACATGTCGTTTACGGGCTTACGACAACTTAAAATAGTTACACGGGTATGTTTTGTGATAAAGTAAAATACCTAGAGTTATTAATAAAATAATTCACCAGTAATATTAGTTAAATACTTAAACTAATTAATTAAATGAATTAGTACTTACACAACATAAAAACCATGTCTGCATATTCAATGTTTATGTACGCCATTGCGCAAAAATCAAAATTTAAATTAAAAACTTTAAATATTAATATTTTACATGTCGTTCAATGACAAGTATTAAACTGAGCTTTAATCAGACCAACTAATGTTAATCATGTACTCTGTAAGGAGTACGGTCAATTCAATATTAACGATAAAAGTATAATATTAGGTTCACTAATAAATAATAATAATAATAGTATAAAATAAAATGTTTATCTTATCGAGTCAAAATAATTATGTTAGGTACTGTGATATCCAAAAACTGGAATTTCAAAATAAACACAGTACACACAAATAGGTAGTTTCTTTTATCTCTAACTATTATAACTTTATAAAGTTAAAAGCTATTTAATAAAGGTATTACATAAATATATGATAATAAATTTGATCGTTTAATACTCTTTTAACCCTAATTTTATTATTTCATATTTTTATTAGTCGACAAGGTAAAACAATGTGTTAATTAATTGTGTATTATCAATGGCAACAAATAATTATCACCACTGGTTATCTTGCAGTATTCTCATGCAAATCGATGTGTCGTACGACTTTTTTTTTAGTTGGAGATTCGAGCGCTAAAAACGCGGGACAAGTGCAAAAATGATGCGATATCCCGATTCGTATTAGAATTTTGCAAAAAATACAACTAGTGTTCATTTTTACATTCAAGATAATATTCTAAAAATAACTATAAAAAACTATAAAAAAACTCAGATTTTGAAGTTAGAAAAAAAATTCCAAAAAATCTTCATTGTGGTATCACAGTGAGTATGCGTATACTAATTACCTCACACACTTCAGAAACACCCTGTATATAAAATATTCAACTCGTAGGTAACGTGCGTGTTATCAACATTTTATTTGACTATAGATTAAACGTTAAATCCACGAAATACGGTTGAGTATAGGCGGTTCCGGGACATTTGCGGTCAGCACCTTTTGCGTGCCATTTGCGGTCAATTTATTTCTAACTACCTGAGTCCTGAGTACCTGACTATAAGATTTGGGTGCTAAATATAATATTTTATATCCTATATAAGAAAAAAAATGTAACTACGATTAGACAAAAGAATTAGAAAAACATTAGTAGACTATTAATTAGATAATGATTTAGAAAAATGCTTAAAAAAAATAGCTATTATTTAAAAATTAGAATAATATTATGTTTATTATGTATTGTAAGTCTGTGAATTGTGACAAATATATTATTATGTGCATTTTTTATAAATAATAAATATTTTTAAATTTCTTTATGTAAGTACAGTGAATTGTGATTGACAAATATATTATTATGTGAATTTGTAAGCACGCCAGTAAAAAATACTGCCAGTCCTAAGCCTGGAAAAGTGTGAAGGGAAGTTTAAAAATAATATATTTGACAAGTATATAATTATATCAATTATAGTAAAAAAGTATTATATTATACCTATTAACATAAATTAAGTATATAGTATATGAAATATTATATATAGCATCCAAATCTTATAGTCAAGTTTCAGGTGGATAGAAATAAATTGACCGCAAATGGCACGCAAAAGGTGCCGACCGCTAATGTCCAGACCGCATCGGTGCCGACATCAGTATAGGCGACGCTACACCCGCATGTGTTGTCTCCGGGCAATTGTAAGCTCTCCCGGGTCAAGTAAAAATCATGAAATATATTTAATATACATTTAAGTTGCGTTTAAAAATAGTCAATCATATAGAAGGTGTCCCGTGAGGATTTACCCATTGCGATATCTCCCGAAATAATGGTGATATCAAAATTCTGGTTTTGTAATAAAACTAAAAGGGATAAGAACTACAATTGTTTCATATTTTAATGTTTTGATAAAAAAGTTAAAAATATATTTTTTTATTTAATTATTTCAAAACAAGATAAAGATAGCCATTTTGTTGGGTTTATTTTTCTGAAAATATGACGTTTCAAAATTTTATTTTCATTAATTTCCTGATTTTTAATATTTTTTTTTTAGTTTTGAAGAAATAAAATATGATCATAAATTTATAACTATTAGGAACACGGAAAGTAAAGCTAAAAATGAAATAATTGTAGTTCTTATCCCTGTGAATCTTATTATAAAACCAGAATCTTAATATCTCCATTATTTCATTAGATATCGCAATGGGTAAATCCTCGCGGGACACCCTGTATAATAATAATAACAATATAAATTAATATCTTTAGCTGCTATGAGCTATAATATTATAGTCAAAATACAATAAAAAATAAAATTTCAAAAAATCTAATATACATTTAAGTTGCTTTTAAAAATAGTCAATAATAATAATTAAAAATACAAAATATACGTAAAAATGTTAAGGCTGCGTTTAAAAATAGTTAATAATAATAATAATTTTTTCAATGGATTTTCACGTTTAAATTTTCATTTTTCGTTAATCTGTTTACAAGATATAGCCTCTCAAACTTGGGTGGTTTTTGGTGATGTTTGTATGTTATAGGCAGGGGTTAAAGTGGGGGGACGCAGGAGGACTCGGTCCCCTTACCTCTGACGGCGGTTAAAAAGTGTCCCCTTTAACAAATTAGGATTTTATACATTAGACATTATACCTAAAATTATATTTGGAACGCTTAAAACTTTATGGAGACTTTAGTTCCCTCTGGAATTTTTCCCCACTTTAACCTCTAGTTATAGGTGTATGTTAGGTGGTATTTACACACAAACACCATATTATTATGAGTGCTGACAGTGTTGTTTGATAAAAGAATCACCCTGTATATATATATACGGTATATATGACGGTATATAAAATATTATACAACCGCGGCGCGCCGGTGTTATTATTAATGCAGAAATCTGAAATAACGCTTCCTCGCTAATAATTGTCTAAAGTCTCATATCAAGCAACTATCGATAAATTACATCGAAAAAAAAAACCTATAGTAGGCGGCCGTTATAGATTGTTATGTCGGCTATGATGACAAAAAAATAAAATAAAATTTAGTCATGGGGCTAAGGTCTATGGCGGTCTGTCGCGACTGACAAGATAACGAGTCTGAGTCGAGTCACAATCTCACAACCACCACGGCGTAACGATTATAACATTATGATAAGAGTGATAAGACGACAGAGGTGGAGGCGGCGGCGTGACGTCAGGACGACGTTTCACACACGAACAACCACCTCACCGCCACTGCAGCACACTCGCCGTGCACGCGAGATCGCGAGAAGCAGAACCCTACGCTCGCGCGCACGCACACGTACGATCACTGGATTTTATACAACAGCAGCGGCGGCGGATATCACACGTTTGAAATTTTTTCCCTACCGTGCTCACCACGGACGCCCCCCCACTGTCGTCGACCCACCGCTCGGCCGACAGCCGATTACTGCGACTACAACTACAGCCGCCGATAGAAACCACCGTAGTGCGCCATCGGTCACACACACGCACACACACGGTACACCGACATCGTTCGGACGGTGCGGGGCGGGAGGCGGTGATATTAATCAGCGATTATTAATTTAGTTTTGCTTTTTTATTTTTCCCCCATTCCGATTTGTATTTGTTTACTCGGTCGGCGACGTCTGAAATCAAACCGCGTCCGTACGATAACGCCGCTCGTGTAGTTTTATCGTTTTTGTTCAGACATTGTCCTATGCATGGCGTCGACTGCCTGATTTTCCCGTTCGACCGTTTCGTCTAGAGACAACGTCAGCCAGAAAGTGTTTTGTTCCCGTCGATCACCATGCTACCTTCTGTGCCGTGCCGATCTGGTCATCTGTAGTCTCCGTCGACCGTCACTGTGAGGTGAGTACGGCAAGCAGCCGTTCGTCGAATGTCAACACTCTTGCGGTTGGTCTGCTGGGTGGTACCGTTTAGGTTTAGAAGTGCTTGGCCCGAGAGTGGGCTCAGTTCTGTTCAAAAGAAAAAGTTTAATCCAATCATTCTAACCAACACTTGTCATTCGAAACGTGCTAGACACACTTAGGTACATTTAATATTATTAACTCAATACTCAATTTGTCACAGTGACTTAAAGCTCATAGAAATTGGTACCTAAATCCATAAGATTTTTGATGTTACTAACTATCTTTGTGCTTCTCAGTGGCGTAGCCAGGGGGAGGGCTGAGGGGGCTGCAGCCCCCCCCCCCCGAAATGTTAATAAAATTTAAAAATTATTGTAATGGTCTAAAAATATTCAATCAAAAAGTCTTAAATTGTATTTTACTAATTTTAAATTGTCATCTTTATTTTGTTAGTTTTCTATAGCTTTGGCCGTGCTAGTAGGTATTTAATGCACCGCTGTGTAAAAAATTGATCAGCCCCCCCCCCCCCCCCGAAAAAAATCCTGTCTACACCGCTGCTGCTTCTGATAATCTATACATTATGATTAATATATAACAGGAAGGAATGTACAATCTGAATAGTAACATGAGTCATAGGGTTTGATTCATTATGAATATCGTTTAGTAGGATTTTAAATATTACACAATATAATATAATATATTAATATCATGGAAAATAATTTCTGTGGTTTGAATGACATTCCTGTGCTGAAATGCACAGAACAACCATGATGAATTCTCAGATTTTTTCATGTTACGTTACCCAGTCAAATTAATTTAAACTCACATAGAATTATTTTTTAAATCTCAATAAATATTTATTTCAGCTACAAGCAAACTCGTTTTCTAATTAATGATTTCTCGTAGAACTTGAACAAATGTACCACCTAAACTGGTGTTTACTATTTTTAGGATTTGTCAGCAGACGTGTATTTAGGCACAGGCCCTATAGGCCCGGGCCTAGAGCTACAAATTTCAACGATTTTTTTTACAAAACTATAAAAAGTATTTTTCATTTGATGAAATCAAACTTAACTAATTTTTTGTTTGCTCAAAATTGAATATCTATCTACATATTCATACAACTATATTATACACATACCAACATAATACGAGCACATAGATAACAAAACTTATGCGAGTTCGATTTCTTATAATAAAGATAGATAGATAAATACCATAGTTTATCGTTATATAATGACAAGGAATTACTCACTTATTGTTATTTTTTAATGTTTGTAATTTAATGTTCATAAATTATGTATCTTTTTTAATATAATATTATATTATATTATAATAAATTGTATATTTAAATATGTTTTATAAATAATTTTAGGAAGGATAGAGGGGGGAGGCGGCGAATTGGAAAGTGCCTATAGGAGAAAAAACCTTAAATACGCCACTGTCTGTCAGATTTTACCTATTAGGATGCACTTATAATTAATGTAATCAAGAATTCTATGTAATTTTTTTTAGCCAATTTGACTGTTATGCTTTAGTTATGCACACTGCTTTGAAAACATTAAAAATGCACTTGAATTAGTGACTATGGTTGGTCGAAAATTCAGTTGCTCCATTATCTACATTGAATGTAGAACAACCATAATTAATTATGATTATAACTTATATTTTTCACTAATTATTTACTAGAAAATAGGTTGTTATATTATTCCTTGTGTGCTTCAGAATTAAACAAATCACTGGTAAAAAAAAATGGTTATTACTTTATAATCTAGATTTGAATATTAGCATTTAAAAAAGATTCAAAGGTATAAAACTATATAAGTGAAGAAAACTAATATAAATTTTAAATTGTTGTTAATGAAATTAATAAATTTAATTTGTAGACATGAAGTTATAAAGTATCTTCAATAAGTATTAAATTTTATCAAACAAAAAATTGTAGGTTATTTACTTCAAAATTGTAAAAAAAAAAAATCCTCATTATAAAAATCATATTAAAAACAATTAGGTATACATTTATTCTTGGATTATAATGTTATATTTCTACACATTACCTATTTTAATTTTAATTTATTTTTAAATATCCTAACATGTAAAATGTAAATACCCTTAACATATACATAATATATTTATTTACCAATAAAAAAAATTAGGACTATGTTTTTTTTATAAGTATAATCTTAGGTATTTTTTTTCTTGCACTCGTTCAAATAAGTATTAAGTAAAATCCCTACATGTACCTAATATTTTGACATTTAACTAAAAAAACATTTGAAAATTATATTTTGATATTAAATTTAATTAGTCTTTTTTTAAATTTATTTACTTATTAGGTATGGATTAGTTTTTAATATGACGTCAAACATATTTACTATGAAATGTTACACATTATGCATTTTTAACATTCAATTAATGCATATTTTGTTTTGTTTTGTAAATCATTATTAATTATTGTAAATCATTGTAGGTATTGAGTTCAAGGATCATAAAATAATTTTTCACTGAGGTCTTCTAGTGATAACCTCACTGTTATGTTATGAAAACAATTTTAATGCATTTCATACTTTTAAAATATACAACTATTCTTAACAATTTGTTGTTTTATTTACTTTGCAAAATAAAATAATGTAAAAGTATAATTGTATAGTGTTAAAATAAAACAAAAAGTCTCAATTAGTTCCACTTAAATTTACTTATGATTTTTTTTTTTTTTTATGTTCTGAAAATTTTAACCTTATAAATGTTTATATTATATATATATATATATAAAACTTAAATTATTTTATATATTTATTCATAAATATACTCAATAGTCGTAGATACTTAAGAATAAAATGTAATTACATTTTTTATGTTTCAGATTACCTATATAATATAAGTTAAATTAACAATTTTAAATTGGCCTATGATATCAACAATTAAGAATTATTTAACTAATATGAAAACAAACAGAACAAAATGACTTCAAGTGATTTGGCTCAAAAACCATTTTATTGCCGCGAATGGGTTTTCCAAAAATTATTACACTGCTTTGATCAAAGAAGCAATTGGAAAACATGTGGAGCCCTTCTTGTTGGAGGTGCTGGATGTGGAAAAACTTCACTGTGCTGTGAAATTGTTCATCCGTCTGGCAGACAACAACGTGCATTAAACAGAAGACTATTAGCTTATCATTTTTGTCAAGCTCAAAATGTAAACACATTATCAGTTGCACATTTTATTCAAAGTTTGGTTTCTCAATTATCTGATTCATTGCCCAAATCATATAAAGAAAGATTAAAATCTGATCCAGCAATACAAGAATCTTTATCTCCAATCAATATAGTAAAAGATGCGGATGATGCATTTAAAAAAGCTGTTATTTTTCCAATAAATGATCTTGAACTACCAAAACATACAATGTTTCTTTTAGTTGATTCAGTTGATGAAGGATTATGTACAAATGATAGATCTGATCCAAAGTTTAAGAATAATTCAAGTAAAACCATTACAGAGCTATTAGCTACTCATCATCATTTGTTTCCCCAATGGTTGATGCTTATTTGTACTACACGTAGACAGAATAAAAATGTTGCTCGTATGTTTTCTGGTTTTCGTAAAATTTGCATAGATGATCTCCGTAAATCACAAGTACGTATGATATTTTTTTTTATAGGACTTGCCTATTTATATTTTATCAGAATCTTTTTCATAATATTATCATTGATTTATTAATTACTTTTAATATTATTACTATTTAATATTTATTCATAGGTCGTTAGAGATATACAGCAGTACATATTAAGCCGTTTGGAATCAGAAGAATCCTTACGTCAACACATGAGTAGAGATACAGCTGAAATGTTAAATCAATTGCACATAAAAAGTAATGGTTGTTTTCTCTATTTGGAAAGGGTATTAGATGGAATATCTGATGGATGTGTAGTCTTAAGGGAAATAAAAGATATTCCTGGAACTCTTAATGGACTGTATTTATGGTTTTGTCAAAGGCTTTTGAATTCAAAACATTTTTCAAAAGTAAGTACTTTCAAAAATATTCAATTATAATCCTTAAAATTGATTTGAACTACATTTGTATTCCAGGTGCGACCTTTGTTAAATGTTATCTTAGCATCTCCAGAACCTTTATCAGAAGAACAATTAAGTAGTATTATACATTCTGTATACCAATACATGTCTGTTGAAGAATTTCACAAAAGATTTAGCTTATTGAGAAGAATATTTTCATTACCAAGAGATTCAAAGATAATACAATTTCATCACAGTTTTGGAGAATGGTTCCTAGATGTCAAACATTGCACTAGAAGGTTTTTGTGCTCTGCAAATGAAGGGCATGCTATGATTGCTTTTCATTATACACTTAGGTATTTATTTTTATTTTTAAAATAATTATATTTGACATTTTCATATTATGTCTAATTTTTTATATTTTTTAGATGTTCAAAACCCCCTGCACATGACGAAGTCCATAAATTAGCTTATCATTTATCAAGAGTTAACCCATTACCAGTCTGGACAAACTTTTCTGACACAAATTTACTGCCACTACTATGGTTGATTGATACTGGAGCACTAATTTCTGAAAGTTTGACTATTCCTTGTTATGATAGAAAAGCTGTAAATTTTTTGGAAGGAGCTAATAATTGTTTTCAATCTGATATTGATCTAAAATCGAATAAGGTAAAAATAACTACTCATATTAAAATGCAATCAATTTTTTTTAATCTAGCTCTTATCATGTTATCTATTTATATATTTATTTAGTTTGAAACAAATTTTGGATTGGTATCATCACCAAAATATGATAAAAATCCAGTTATTTATTCAAATACCTTATTATCTTCAAATTTATATGAAGTAGATATTAATGGCAGGAATACTTTGCATTTACTTGCAATGGATGGAAATTTTAGCGTTCTTCAGGAGTTATTAAAAACTCACTCAGATGTAAATTTAGAAGTGAATGACAATAATGGACAAACACCTCTTAATATAGCTGCACGTCACGGTCATCTTGAAGTTGTAGAGGTATTTAAACTAAACATAGTTTTGAGTATTCTATTATCTATATTCTAACAAAGATAAATTAATACAACTTTATATTATATCAATAATTTAATTTAAATTCACATTTAATAACATAATAACAATGAAAATAATTTTTGTTTATTTCTGCTCCAATATTTTTTTCTTTCTTGTGAATTATTTAATGTTATTTATATTTGTAAATGTTGATAACAGTTGTTACAGTTCATCATTTTTGTTTCAGCTTTTATTAAAATATAACTGTAAAATAGATCATGCAGATGTTGAAGGGTGGACTGCTTTAAGAGCTGCTGCATGGGGTGGTCACTCACAAGTAATAACATACATTTTGATTCACGAAAATTATAAATTGTATAATACACATTATAATATTAGGTGGTAGAGTTATTGCTTAAACATGGGGCCGATGTTGAATGCTCTGATTGTGAAGGACGTGGAGCATTACGTGCTGCAGCTTGGGGAGGTCACAATGATGTTGTGATAAAATTACTAGAAGCTGGCGCAAACCCTAATACTACTGATGGCGATGGTAGAACTCCATTGATTGCTGCAGCGTATATGGGCCATGCGCATATTGTAGGAAGATTACTGGACAATGGGGCGAATATTAATCATCAAGATAGTGATGGCCGTACTGCTTTAAGTGTTGCTGCTTTATGTGCACCTACTAATGGTGGATATGCCAAGGTTGTCACTTTGCTGTTGGAATCTGGAGCTTTTGTTGATCATGAAGATAAAGATGGAATGACACCTTTACTTGTTGCTGCATTCGAAGGCCATAGGTATTGTACTGAAAGTTAAATTACATTTTGATCTTTTAATTTTATTTACAATTGTTTTTTCAGAGATGTTTGCGAAATTTTATTAGAAGCAGAGGCTGATGTAGACCATTGTGATAAGTTAGGTAGAACACCTTTATGGGCTGCTGCATCAATGGGACATCCTGCTTGTGTTTCACTTTTGTTATTTTGGGGTTGTTATGTAGACAGCATTGATAATGAAGGTCGTACTGTTCTCAGCGTTTCTGCAGCTCAAGGGAATAATGTTGTAGTGTCTCAACTGTTAGATAGAGGTATTAAAGAAGCATGTTTAAAGAATTTTTATTTTAAGTGATCTTTTTTGTATTATTTATTTTAAAATATATCCTTTTTTGGCTACTTTTATCTAGGAATTTTGGATAGAAAAACTTGAAATTTCCTTAAAATATAACTATTATTTTAAGTATTTGAACTAAATTAATCTAATTTTTATGTTATGTACCTCAATCTAATAAACAAATATGCAACAAAGTTTTTTTTGTAAAAAAAAAAGCTATGCAAAGACATAGCTTGATAAATTAAAATTCTCAGACATTCTTTTGTTGGTTTGAATATTTAATAAGTTTTGTCTATTAAATTGTTGTAGTTATGATCATATTTTTATAATATAGGTCTTGATGAACAACATAGAGACAACTCTGGTTGGACACCATTGCATTATGCTGCATTTGAAGGTCATCAGGTTGTTTGCAGAACATTGTTGGAGAGTGGAGCAAAAATTGATCAAACTGATAATGATGGTAAGCCACCATTAATGTTAGCAGCTGAAGAAGGGCATTCAGGTTTAGTAAGTGAATTTTTAAAAAACTATGGAGCCCCTCCAGATCAGAAAGCTCATGATGGAAGAACTGCTTTAAGGTATTATTATTGTTTAATCAATTACAAACTATTAACTCTCCTTAAAATGTCATGTATACTTATAGATTAGCTGCATTAGAAGGACATATTGAAGTAGTTAGAAGTCTTGTAGATCATGGAGTTGATGTTAACAAAAAAGATGCTGATGGTCGAAGTACTCTTTATGTCCTTGCTCTTGAAAATCATTTAGCAATGGCTAAATTTTTTATTGACCCAGGTGGAGCAGACGTTGAAAGCACAGATTCTGAAGTCAGTACCGTGTATTTTTAATTGAAATTAATGTACACTGCACTATTCTTAAAAAACTATTATTAATAAAACATATAAACAGTTATTTGAAAACAAATTGTTCTTTCATGGATTTAGACTATTTATTGAATGAAAAAATTTCTTCTAGAAATCCAATTATAATTTTAAATTTGTTTTGTAAAAAAATGAATTTTCTATTAATTTTATTAGAATTGTAAAACATTTTGAGTGAGAAATTATTAAGAAATTCGTTTAACTATAAAACGAAAATTTTAGACTGTAAAGAGAAGATATTTGCTGTTTAACATTATTATTTTTTTAATATCACAAATACAAAAAAACGTTGTTTAACTTTAAAATAATGAATTTTTAAACAAAAAATGTTTACGTATTTGTGATATTGGAAAAGTATAAACTATTTTGCACAGTAAGTTAGTATATGTTCTCCTCTTTTTAGTGTGAAAATTTCTTTCTTAATTATGACTAACCTTCTCGGTTTTTTTTTTTTGCGCAAAACATTTTTACCACATCGTAAGTTTGTCAGACAGAGACATCATATGTGGTTGTGGCGTCCTCTTAAAAATGGACTACTTATACAACTTGAATTTCTTTTTTAATGAATTCAAATCTCGATTAAAACTAATAATATTCTAAGGAAAAGGTCATAAATAAAATTGAATAATTAGAGCTCATTCATCATCATAATTAATATTGCTAAAATTTAAAATTGTTATTCACAATAATAAATTATTTATTTTGAAATTTTAGAAAGGTTCACTAAAAATCTTGTGTTTTGACAATTTAGGGTCGTACTGCTTTGCATGTTAGTTGTTGGCAAGGTCACTGTGAAATGGTATCCTTATTGTTAAAACTTGGAAAAGCTAATTTAAATGCAACTGACAATGAAAATAGAACGCCTCTTCACTTGGCTGCATGGCAAGGACATTCTGTCATCGTCCGATTATTAATTGAACATGGTGCTAGTGTTAATCATGCGTGCAATCAAGGAGCAACAGCATTGGGTAAATTATTATTATACATAAAACTCAAAATTTAAATACCTTAATTTTAATATTGCATTATTTAATATATTTTTATTACTATTTATTATGCTTAGTATTTAAAAAAAATAAGTATTGGGTTAAAATATAAAAACTTTAACACACATTTAATTATTAATCTATTTAATTTATTATTTTGATTATTAATATAATTTTAAGTGTTGAAATTCTAACTTCAGTAATTTATCAATATATTGTTTATACTAATACCATCATGTATTCTAGTTATTGCATTTTAAATTATTACTAAATTTTTCTTTAAAATTTCTTAAAACATTACAGTATAGCCTAATATTTTTTATAGAATAATATTAAAACATATCATTCAATATTTATATACTAAATCGATTAAAACTATGTTAAATATCAACAAGATTGTATATTTTAATGATATTTTAGTTTTAAAAAATGTATCATTAATTTAATTATTTTGTTTCAATTATACAGGTATTGCTTCTCAAGAAGGTAATGAGACTTGTGTTCGATTATTGTTAATGCAAGGTGCAAATCCATTAGTATCTGACCATTGTGGACGAAATGCCATAAAAATTGCTGCAAAAAGTGGTCATGACAATATTGTTAAACTACTTGAACAATTTTGTCCTATAAAAAACGAAAGTAATATTTAAAATAAATTATATTTAACATTCATATCTAATGAATTATATTTTTAGGTAATGGATTTAATACAGCTAATACCTCTTGTGGTTCTGGTTCAACAACTGAAACTAAACCATCCTCTGCTATATTAGTTAATCCATTATTATCTTGCACTAATCATACTCCGATCCATGATTCATCGCCTATTGAATCACCAGATTCAACAGCTAAACGAACATCATTTGTTTCAAACTATAGCAAATCAAGTTCTAATTTAACTGATAGTACTAAAAGTTCTCACCAAGATTTGCCAACTCAAGTAAAAACAATTTGGCAATAAAAATATGTTTAGAATATTTTTAAATAGTAAATATTACCATTATTTTTTGCAGTTGACACCATTGACATTTACACAAAAATTACAGCAATGTAGTCGACGAATCAAATCGAGACCCACTTCTAAAGTTCTAAGTCCTTTGCAAAGTCCTATTTATGCAACACCACCTCACAGCCCTAATTCAGAAGAACCATCAGCTCCAAGCATTCAAGGTAATGCAATTATTAGATTTTGAAGTTGACAAATTATATTTTCAATATTGTTATTAATTGTATATTTTTTTAATAAATAAAATGTTAATTTTAAACAATATTATTTTAGCTATAGTTTTATAAAAATGCTTAATTTCTTGGTAGTCATTAAATTTACATTGTTTTGATTTTAAAAAACAATTTTGACCCCATAAATATAATATAAAGTTAAACATGTTTTATTTTTAATACACTATCTGTTAAACTTTAATTATTCTATACAGCAAAATTACATTTTGAAAACATTGATGTTCACTTAAACATTAATATTTTTACACTCTTAAAATTTAGTCTAGTTATGTAACAAAGAAAAATACATTCACTAGTGGACTAGTCAGTTAGGACAAAATCAGTCCGTTTCACGATTAAAGATATAATGGTTGCACTACAACTTAGACAAAACAATTTAATGGCATAATTTATTTTATCATCAACGATACTATAGACATTTTTACTAGTGTTCATAGAATTAAATTATGTACTAAGCATCATAATTCAAGATATTAGTATATTAACAATTATTTTTCAATAGGTATTTAAATGCTTGGAGCGCCTATGATCTGTTCTGTTAGTCCTTGTATGACTAAGGAAACTCAACTCGAGTTGGTACTTTATTAATGTTTGTTGTGCAATCATACTATCATTATTCGTGATCCGTTGTAAAATATGATCAGTTGTTTTGTGTTGAGAATTGACGAATAAAAAGAACCGGCAAATGCTATACACATAGTTGCTTCTCTGTTGTGATATCACTGTATTGGCATTATTTTCTATTTTCTATTTCTCATTTCAAAATTTTGAATTTGCTCAACCAATATTTTTTGTTTATTGACCTACTATAAGTACACACTATCTTCATTAAGTATCACTATTCTCCACTGTATTTATTATTGTCTACCCAATTCAAAAATACTCATTTTTATGTATTGTTTTTAAAATTTTGCATCTGATGTATTTTATTTATCAAGAAATTCACTTATAATTCACTTAACTTTTATTTTTTTATATTGAACATTTTAAAAGCTATTTAGATAGAATATTTCACGTGTATAACTTTAACATTTAATGGTTTTGAGAAATGTCTTCTAATTTTGACTTGAATTTTTTATTTGCATTCATTTACATTTTAGTATTATTTCAGTATTGACGGATGATCATTTTTCGCGTGACACTCATATGCGAATTATTCTTGGTAACAAGGCTGTGTTAAAAAAATCAACTTCCGATTCAAAGTATTATATCATTATCATTTTATTTAATGTATAATATGTTAATATTTAAAATATTTGCAGTTACAACAAAAACTTGGGAAACGTCAAGCAAAAACGTAATGGTATTGTTACAAATCCAGCATTAAGAATAATGCCGGCTATCCGTAATGGTTTAGAAATGGCTGCTGGGCGTAAAAATAAAACACCTCATTTGCCCACTGATAGTTTTAAATGGCGAAAAGAAACGCCATTATAAATATATAGTTTATGATCCCAAGTGAGTTTATTAAAGAGTATTTATTTTTATTTTTTGTAAAAAAGGTTGCCATTTTATTTTAACTTCTATATATATTTTGAAAACTAACCTAGTAATACAGTTAGAAACTACCAATCATCCTCTAGGCCTAAATGAATAAAATAAATGTATTAAGCAATAATTTTACTTTAGATATATAGAAATTATGTACATTTTGTATCAAGTTGATCTAATTTTTATGAAATATATTTTTATATCCTTCTTTCGTGCTCTTAAAATGTTGTGGCCAATAAAATATTATTATTATCTTTTAAATATGATTTTGTTACAATAACTAAGTATGTATCACATTCATCCACTTGTAAGACAATTATTATTTTGGTTGTACAGAGTAATTTTATAACTTGACATTAGAAGGAAAAACGGATTAATTTGTGTATTCTTAGTTGTAAGTATGGTTTAAGAATAATTTTATGTATAGTGCAATCTAATTTTAGTATTAGATAATGTTTCTCAGTGTGATCAACTGAAGTAAGTTTAAACATCGCCAATCATCCTATATACTTAAGTAATTATTTATAATGGTATTTGTACCATTTACTTAAAGTTAAAATCTATAGTGATTGTGATAGAACTGTAGAGCTGAACATTTTTAAATTATATATATATTAATTTTAGAGAATACTTTTTGAATTGTATGAATTTAAACATTTGTAATTATTTAATATTCATTCTAAAGTCCACATTTAAAATTAACGCAACATAAAAAATTGAGCAGATCCAACCCTGTGTTTAAATGAATTCTCCTATTATCAAACTTTAGGTTAAGAACATTACCTGTGTGGCTAAGTTAGTTTTTATGCAATTAATTAGCAATTTGAAATTGTTATACTTTACATACTCATAACCAGGACTCAGGACTTAAGAGGACGCCACACCCGCATGTGTTGTCTCTGTCTTACAAACTTATAACATAACAAAATCTGTTTAGCGCGGGACAACTTTACTCCCTTTGTATTTATAGTAGAATTACCAAAATTCCACAACGCATAGGTAAGAACTTTATCTGTGTCATAGCGTCGTTATTTTTTTGATAACATAAATATAATTAAAGTTATAAGCTTAAGAAAATACATTTATTTTTTATTTTTTCATTAAATTACTTAAAATTATTTGTTTGTGCTATCAAAAAAATAACAACACAGATAAAGTTCTTACCTATGCGTTGTGAAATTTTGAAAATTCTATTATAAATATTGAGGGAGAAAAGTTGTCCCGCGCTAAACAGATTTTGCTATGTTATACGTTTGTAAGATGGAGACAACACATACGGGTGTGGCGTCCTCTTAAAATATTTGCTTATTTTATGGATTGACTTAAAATGTAGCATAGTACTATGGAAGTGTATCTCATGTTATAATACGTTTAATTATGAAGTTTGAAAGTGCTTTTTTTCGCTTGTTTCAGCAATTTTTCAAAAAAATGCTTATTTCCAGTTTTTCTTATTTAACCAGTATTTCTACGTTTTTATAATGTTTTCAACTATTATAAATATCGTTTACATTTCATTTTTCAGAAAATCCTTAAAGTCTCAAAAGTGAATTTTAATTTATTTTATAATATAAAGATAAAGATTTATTTTTATTTTGTTTGATTTTTTAATTAGAATTTTTTAGTTTTTAGTTTTTTGATAAAAATTTAAGTTTTTTAAATGCTTATTTGAGTGCTTAAAATAATGTTTTTAAGAGCTATTTTAAGTGCTATAAGTCCCGAGCCCTGCAGTCATAACTTGAATGGAAAGAAATAAATAATATAAAATGGTAGCATCAGATTCTATTCTTAACAGAAAGTTACAATTTAAGAGTTGGTTCATCTAAATGTAAATTTATTATGTTGCGCATGAATTTAAAATAAAACATTGTGCTGATATCCTCTTAAAAGAATGTTTTTTAATTTATTAAATAAATACTTGTCAATATTTAATAAAATAAAAAACGAGTTACAATAATTTCATCTTAAATATCACTTTCAGAATTGTCAAACTATAATTTATATTTCTTTTGATATTTAAATTGTCCACAATAATTTATTTCTAAATTAATTTATGTCTATTAAGAGTTTGTCCATCAATGAAACATATGACTATTAATAGAAAATATATAATATCTTCTATTTCTCATAGATATCATATCAACACATAAAATCTATCACAATATTCGTATTTAACATTTGTAAATGAAACTACCTCAAGAATGTTCATGACAATAGTTCAACAAATGCATACCATTTTCTACATAACCATTCTATACAAATTACTGTCACATATTGGCATACTTGTGATAAATCAAATAATATAAATTGTATTTATGATTAAAAAATCTCTGGACTTTTTAAGAAATTCCTATTTTTTTACAACCTTAATTTTAGAAAGATTTATTATATACCACCATTACCATACTACTGTGTTCGGAAAAGTGTATGTTCCTTACTACTTTTGGATTGTCTGATGAACAAATTTACATTTTCTTTGTTGTCAATGATTTTTTTTTATTTAGAATTATTGATTTTATGTTAGTACAAGTTTTACGCGCATATACAAAAAAATTTTACCCAAACTTCTATTATTTGTTGTGTTAAAGAATTTGTTTTTCTATCAATTTCAACAGCCATTTTTTTTTTATTATTTCAAATGCAATAAAGTTGTTGGGGTTTAGTAATTGTCATTCTTTACGCTACTAATATAATTATATTCAAAGCCCTATTATATAAACTAGTATGTAGAAAAAAAAGTAGGTATTATATTTATTTTATAATTCCTTGTTAATTTTATTTTATATTTTAAATTAAATGCCTACCTACTGTTTGTATACGATAATATTAAATTTGCACTCTCGTGTACTAACAAATTACTTGTCTGTATCAAATTTTTTTTATTGTATAACTGAAGCGTATTTCAAAATATAATACTCATGCCTGGTTGCATGAACAATCACATTTAACAAATCAATAGTGAGATAAACATTTAATTAATATATAGTATGATATGTCTTTTCAATTTTATTGAACCATTAAATTAATACATTTTTCATGCAATCAGGTATTATTGTATTTATTTATCAAGTGCCTACTGATTAAATAAATCTAATAACTAATGATACATCACAAATAGTCCTTAATTATTTTAACTATTTTATAATACGAATAAATCTCTCTAGTCCTCTTTTTTTTATTATCTACATTATTATAATTTAACTAATTTAATACACTTATTGCTATATTTTTTCTATATTTTTTTTTTTTTTTTTTTTTTGTTTGTAACTGAAACTCCGTATGAAGCATTAAATTTTTTTAACTACTTTAAGTTTCTAGTCAATAAATTTGTTAGTACAATTTTTAAAGTCGTTTTTTATGTTTGATAATATTGTACAAGCAAAGCTCAACGGCCGATATATATTTTTTTTTTTGGTACTTAGTTTTATATATAATTCTAATGTGAAGTAGACTGATAGAATTTTTTTAGTAAAGCTTAAATTATATAAATCAAATAAACGGAAATATATTTTAAACAAAGCTTTGTTTTTCTTTTTACATTAATGTTCTTTGAGGTTCCTTATGAATCAAGACTATTAATTTATAGAGATAAAAATTTCTTCAAAATTTCCTACTGTTAAACAACAACAAACACTATGAAAACAGTTTTGGATTTATTGTAAAATATATTAAATAGTTTGTTCAACGAGTATATTAAAGTTTTAGATAAATAAGAAATGGTAATTTCCTTTACAGGCAATGCATAACTGGTGAACAATTACTTACCCAGTCTAAAAAAAATTGACCGGCCATAGGTACAACCTAACTTAACCCTCTACCCCATTGCACGATGTGTTTTACACCATGAACAACTACTAAAACTTGAATAATTAATTGTACTACGTGACCAACATAGTGGGAGGCAATAAATGTATTCCTTTTTTATGAGACACAAAAATAATATCTAAAATTACACTAAATTATAATAAACTTGGTTTTATTATAATTTATAGGTTATAAAAATAATAAATCTATGCATGTAAGATAGTATAATCGAAAGAGTGGACCAAAATATTCTAGTATTATTTTAATAGAATGGCGCCAATTTTATTTTACATATTATTTTTATATACCTATTTCACTAATTTGTAAACATTTTCAACCCTATTGTTGTGAAACAGCCATTTATCAGTATGTATTGTGACTTATAGTCTTAGCTCCTACATCTATGTAACTCTAAATATTATTCAAAATTAAATAATGAAAAATAACTTAATTTTCATTTCACTGAATTTTAGATTAGTAGCATATAATTACAATGTTAAAAATGATAGTATGCAAACTACCAAATCAGTGATAGTAAAAATAAAACTCGGTTAGGTTAGGTGGACAAATATGAGATGTTGTGAAAATGCTATTGCTTTTAAGACTCAATGACATGATGATCAGCAGACGACCTTCCAAAACTTTATAATCAGTGCTTTCAGATAGCACGTGCTTTGAATATGCTTTGATGATATAAGTTGATGTAGAGCAATCATTTAGAAGTATAAAATATATTTTTACTTAAAATTAATAAGATCCAATATTCAATAATTATATAAAATTTAATTTAAATTCAAATATTTTAAAATTAATTTTTATTTAATATTTATTATAAGTATTCTATGCAAAATATAATTTTAAGTAAAATTTACCCAAAATTAAAGTTCTCCGGTTGTAATATTAATTTTGTATTTATATTTTAAATAATTATATTATGTATTCTCCAAAATGTATTTTACTTAACTAAAATCAAAATTTTTTCCCTCCACATATCATGAATATTTGCTAATAATAAATTAATTTCCTGTTCATGACTAATTTAGGTAAAAATCATACATCTATTTTAAAATGCATGCTAATAACTAACATCTAACATCAATATAATATAAATTTCGAATAATTAATGCAACAGACCACATTAATGTGTGAAACATCAATTAGTATACGTTAAATTTATGGCATTAATTCACGATATTTTTTTTTTAAACGTAGGATCACTGAAAAATTTAGATGATGTACGTAAAATACCAAGTTTTTAGTTTCTCTATTTATAATTTTATTAACCTTTTTTCATTGTTATTGCAATTGAAATGGTTAAGGATAATTTTTATAAATTATATCAAGTGGTAACTAGAGCCCAAATTTATAAGCTCTAAAAACCTTAGGAATATGCATTTATGCTCTTATTTTGTAGGAATATATTCTAAAAAATAAGAAATTTGCAAATAAAATTGATTAAATAAGTCTTCTATTTTCATTATTTTTATATGTTTTCATAAAACTATATTATATTAATATAATTCTTTTTTGACATTTTAAATATAAATTAAATCAAATGAAAATTAGTAAATTACAAATTTGATATGTATTGTATATATCCATATACAATAGTGGGCTCTAGTAATAAGTTATACATTGTATGGATAATTTAAACATAATATAATAATGATTTATCTTTCTAATAATTGTTATTGTTTTATTATCATTAAAAAAAAAAGATTTATAGAAACTTGAAACTTTCTTACACCATAGCATAAATTATCATTCCCTTTCAACAATGATGACATTTAAACAAGATAATTATGAACTATTTATAGACAATTTAAATTATTTAGTTTTTATCAAGCTTAGTCAAAAAGCATAAAAATATAATACATAGCCTCACATAAGTTCCGACAATAATATAAAAATTTAAAAAAATACAAGGAAACAATTTTTGATTTGCTGAAGACATAATACATTTAAAATTCATCTACAAATTACTAATTTAAAATTTGGGTGATTAATGTTTTGTATAATTATCAGTTGAAATGAAGTTAGCTTTTAACTGTCAAACATTTGAATTATCCTTTTAATTAACTGTTTTTTTTTTTATCCACTGTAATTTTGTTTTAAGTGACATTTATAATTACACTTAGGCACACTTAGTTATTTGAAAATAATATTAATTAAGTCAGGTATTTTGTTTTTGAAGGGTGGTAAGATTCGATAAAACAGAATCTGATTAAGTTCTTTTGATTTTGATAAATCAATTGAGAAAATAAAAAGATAAATAGTGATATTTTCTTCAAAAATATTTTTGTTTAGAAATAAAAAATAAATACATTTTTCTACCTTCTGTATATACCTTCTTATTTTTATGACGGGTAAAGTAAAATCATTATTTTATATTTAATAATCATAATAAGAAGTATTTATAGCCTAACATTACAATTAGAAGTGTTGTACATACTAGACGGTTTAAATATAGGTATGACGGTTTAAGAAAACATAAAATGTTTAATATGGATATATTATCTCATGAACAATGACTCAATGCTGTAGCATGTGTCTATTTCCTAGATCTTAAACTACTAGACAAGAATTGTTTATAGAAACATCATTATATGCAATGTACAAATATCTCGCAGTGGTGTAGTTTTATATTGATGACTAAATACAATTATCTTCATATATACATATATTATCACATAACCATAAACAATGAATAAAAGTGTAAAAAAAGAGTGCCATATTTTTTGTGACACTTTCTACACGCTTATTACATGTCTAGTAATATAAGGTAGGCAATCTTTGTCAAATATCAGATTTGAGCTTCTCAGTAATTTAAATTACACAATACATACAATGTATCATTATCAGATAACAATGGAGGCTAATGGTTGAATAAAAAAATATAACTAACTTGATATTTTAGATCAAAGTAACAAACATACTTCCTACAGACAGCTTGTCACATTTATTATAATAACCGAGAACATGAATCATTAATTTTGAATAATAGGAAAATTATATAACTATTATAAAAAAGTGCGTTAAGTTCTCTTAATCACTAACATTAATGCAATGTAAACATTGAATAATTAAACTTGAACGATCTAAAAAAAATTATACAATAGATTAACTAACAGACCACACTCATTGTGTGAAATATCAAATAGTATTATATTTATTCTCTTATGAACAAATAATAGTTCAAAACTTAGGTTTTTTGTTTCATAATTATTAATACAGTATTACAGATGGAATATAAATTAAACAGTGTTAAAAACAATTTGTTTATACTGTGTTGTAGGATAAAAACCTCGAATAATCTTATAAATGCAGTCCGTGTTGAAATCATCAACAAATAAGATAAAGCTGATAAAATTTAGTTGAACAAAAAATTCTTACGTTTCTAGTTTCTAGATTTATAGCATAAAATAATTTTAAGGCTAATGGGGTTCATTGATAGTTTATCATTGTATGCATGAAAATAATAAGAATAATTTTTTTTCATTTAAAAATGTAAACTAATAATTTATGTACGTTAAGACATCATGGGAGTAATTGAAATAAACACTAATGGTACCCCCCCATAGTATGTACTGAGTTATTTTGGTCCGTACATTACATTTAATAATAATAATAGTAATAATAATGGCGGATTTTTAACTGATCGAGGATTTAATTAAAAATTGTAAACTACACATCAAATCTTCTTTACACATTCACCAGACATGCACTTCACGGATCTCGCTAATGATGTTGTTAGCATTCTGTAAGGCCTGTTGAGAAAAATTATGTACTTATAATATTTTATGTAGAAATGATAGTAAACATATATACAATACCTTAAGCATATCAATAGCTTCTTTTCTGCGGTTGGATATATGTTCAGATTCATTAAGTAACTCTTCTACTTGGTCGGATTTATATAAATGTGTAACTAGTTCTGATTGCAGGTAGTTCTTCACAAAATTTACTAAAAAGTGCATTATAGCCTTTGGAACACTATCTTGAATAGATTTCCTCACAATGTAGAAATACGATTTGATCAATCTTTCTGTAAATCATCGAGAACAGATAGATCAAAATTAATAAACATTTGACAAGTTAACAATGTGTTATAACAATTTTTAATTAGAAACCAATATGTACCAATTACGTCACAATCACGCAGTTCTTTCTCAGATAAGTTCCTGTTAGATGGACTCTGTAAATCCATGCTGTTAAAACTGTTGACTATAGTCGGAGGCATGCATTCGTTTTGCATTTGATGCACAGGTGTTGTCGCTGGAGAAGATTCTACGGAATTCATTTCACTATTCATGTCCACTTGTTGCTGTTTTGGCGTTTTCTTCAATGATCCAGTGCTGACGACACTCTTTAAAACATAAAATATATAAAAAATAACAAACCAAAATCCTCTGGTAGGGGTGGGCCATACTCTCTACTACACACTCTTATGATAAATAACAAATATTAATGAATTAACGTGTTATTTTTTGTTGACACTTGAAAATTCAAAAATTATTAATCATCCAAAAATGATAAGAGATATAATACAATATTACAATATTTAATTTTATACAAATCAATTCATTTTCTAACAACATAGTGGCTATATATAATGAAAGAAAAAAGTTATTTAAAGAAAATTGACTATGTAGATTAATCTACTCCAGATCTAACTATCTAATGCCATTAAGAATAAGGATAAGAAGCACAGAACATAGTCCTATTGACTGCAGTAAAACGTGAAAAGGTATTATTTTTTAAACATAATGTCATGAAAATAATAGTTAATTTTAAAGGGTTTTTGGATTATTTAAAATATATAACATTGAAATGATTTTTAATGTTCCAAAAAAAGTTTGTTAAATATACAAAAAATGATTTAGATACAAATTAATAAATTGGCTGATTCGATTAATAAAAACTATTTAACTTAAATCCTATAATTTTTTCCAACATTATATTATGTTTTGTTTTGTATTTGTAAATAGTGATTATAATACACATAGACATAACAGAAATGTAAGTATATTGAAATGTGAACAGATTAAACATAATAAATTTATTCATATAAATGGCAAGAACATAGTTAGATTAGACACACAATAATGAATATTTATGAATCATATAACTATCAAAATACCATCATAGAATCACATCAATTTTCTATTATAATTTTCTACGAAAACATGATCAACTGTAGTTATTTTAAAAAACATTATCAGTCTTAGATATTCACAACTTAAGAATATTGTACAAAAAATGACTACAAAAATATCAAGTTGAAAGGATTGTATCTCTAAATTGTATTTCTTATTTACAATTTATTGTTTGTTTAAGAATTATTGCCAACTAGTGGATTTATTAATATTCCAAATATTTGCCAATATTAAATATTTTGGGTTAACTCTAATGTGTATACTTGAAAATACAATAAAACTAAATAAGAAATGAACTAAATGAAATAGTCAACGATATTTGTTTATAGTCTGAATGTAAATTATATTGTAATGATCCTTGATTTGTTATTTAAGTTCATTAATTTTACCATTAATACTATTAATTGTTAATATTTATAATTCAAAAAAATTCATAATCTTAACAACAATTTTAGTATAACAATATATAATAACTAATAAGATATATTTCTTCTGATGGTTTTGTACAATATAAATTTAACAACATTGAAAATCAAATTACATTTAACACTTACGTCTCTATCACATCCAGCCATAGAGTGATTCACATTGTATTTCCTCAACATGCGTTGCCTTGAAAATTCATCTTCTTCAGCACTTTTCATCATCAACGATACAAGTTCTGCATCCCTATGAAAATCTGGATGTTTGGTATTTATGTACGCCAATTCAATGGCCACCAAGTTTTCAACCTATTTGTATAAACATAATTAATATTAATTCTGTTGTTAGTCATAAATACTTAAAATATACCATTGCATTTGTAGTAGGTAAGCGTCTACGCAATAACTGTGTCACAACATCTACAATGCTTTCATGGAGTTTAGGAAATCTGATCATTTCCTGTTGTGATTCAATGCCGCAGTGTTGGATCATACGCTGCATTTCTTCATGCACAAGTTCTACACACCGCAAAGAAGGTTCTTCTAGTCGGCGTATTTGTCTTTTAACTAACAACTCAAAAGATACTTCTGGAACAAACAATGCAGGTCTAGGCCCTGTGGCATTTCTGATGGCGGTCAATACATCCATTTTAGATAAACCTGTCAGAGGATGAATAGAATCCAAAACTTTGCCAAATGTCTCGTGAAATATGTAACATATCCGAGCACCGCCACATCTATAATTAAATAGAATAGTTATTTATGCAAAAAAAAAAAATAGATCAATATGTTTCGTTACAATTCAGTTGTTTCAATATTCTTCGAAGTACCATCAATTGTTGAACAATATGCCGCAGCAAATTTTGTGATGATTTGCAATAATGTTTGACTCTTATCAGATACATCGTCACCAAATGAATACAATAGTGATTGAAATTGTGAAACCATAACATTTACTCTTGTCTAAAACCATACCACAGGTCATAAACATCTTCAAATTATTAATGTATAGGATAACTATATAAAATCACGTAAAGATCATAGGATTCAAAGATTTACTTTTTTTTTCAATACACAATTAATGTTTTATTTATTAAGTACACTGGGCATTTAAATTTTTAAAACAAATAAAGGTGTATTAAAAATAATTTTTTGAGCTGATTTATTATCAACCTTAAAGGTAAGAACAATATTTCTGTTGTCTCATTGGTTTTTTACGGTATGGTATTTTAATTGTTAAGAAAGTTATGAGTATGTAAAATATTAATATACAAAATTGCTGATAGCTTGTTTGAAAATTAAAATATTATAAAAAACTAACAACAGAACCCGGGGCAAAGTGTACATATAAGCACTGTAAGCAGTGCTTACACTTGAAAACAGAAAGTTTTTTTGGTAAAAATCAAGTCAAATAATTAATTAAGTAAAATGTATAAGCTATTTAAATATAGTAGGACATACAAGCCGTCGCACCACCACACAACACCACCCACATCGAAGATGTCCACAATAATGTTCAGAAATGTATTCTTGTATTACTTTATTTATACTTTCTGCCATGTAATGTGAATCGAAAATGCTTGAGCGAGTCTAGTACAGTGATATAGCCATATAGGCATATTGCCATAGGAAGACACGTATTATAACACAGTTTTTAATCATTTTTCATAACGCATACATGACACTGTAATAGTTTAGTTTTTCAAAAAAGTTTGATCATCGAATGCAAGTATGTCATGCATTTATATAGCTCAATGTTTTTTTTTAAGCCCTATCATATAAAATTGGGTTCTTCAGGTAATAAAGATTGTAATTACATCATTCAAAAATTAATAATTAAAAACCATTTAGGTCAAATATCATCATGATGATGTAATTGACGATTTCACTAAACATCAAGCATAATTAATTTGATATAGAAATAAAATATTTTATTATTTGTTAATGAATAATTGTAAAAATCGTAACTAAATTAATTTGTGCATTTTGGTGTGTTACATTGGTATGTACTAATGTTAACACTCATTCACAACCTGTGTCATACCATTGAATAGAACACAAATAATTGTCTAACCTTTAAGTTTGATATTAAGTTAATTTTCGCCAATAACTTATAAATTTAAAGTAAAAACTCAAAAATGGTTTTACTGAACTCAAATTTCATGCTCTAAGTTTGTAAGGTGGAGACAACATGAATGGAAGTTAAATTCTCTTTAAAATTAAAATTTATAATTTATTTTATTATCAACTGATGACTTGAACATTCTGTATGCCATATAAAGTCTTGGTATTTATATTAGTGATACATTATATATATCATACATCATATATATACATTGTATGATAATTGCCATTCAAAGTATAACAATACCTAAATACTTATACTTTCATATACTAACTAGCATAATATTTCTTAGTACAATCAATGATCTCTAATAAGTAAAGATTGTATAAAAGCAGTTGTAGACTTTCTAAATAATTACTTTTAAGTTTGGTAAACAATCTCTAATGTGATGCATTAAAAGTCTGTTAAGTGTCTTTGTTAAGTATGGAGTTCCATTTCGGTTTGCCAATGAGGGATATTTCCTTTGCAAGAAAGTAGATTCATCTTTTAGAGCATTAGCAATTGACTGCAAAAAAATGAAAGTAATAAAAAAGTTAATATAGCACTATTTTACTAGTTGTTCTTTAATTCAAACCTTATTGTCATTTATATCTTGTTGTGATCTATTAACAACACCAATTATTCCAAGTTTAACAGGAATCACCCGACCACACAAAATATCAACTGCATCAGTACCTACAAAAAAAAAAAGCAAGATCTATAAATTACAGAAAATTTGAGATAAGTAAATTAAATATTACCTGCATCCATTAGATCAAGTTTAGTGATTACAGCTAGAGTTCTTTTTCCTTCAGAATCTACTTCTTTGGCCAACTTCAAACTTTCACTATTTGTCATATCTGTGTTAGCAGTACTTACTGCCAAAATAATTGAGTTTGGATTTTGAATATACTTGACAACTAAATTTTTCACTTGAGATTCAATATCTTCAGGTTGGTCGCCCACAGGTACCTAAAAAAAATGTATTTTATGACACTAAAAAATACATTCAATTTTAAATATTAAACATGAAATCATTAGTCTCTACTTTAGTTATTCCAGGCAGGTCCACAAGTGATAAATTTAATACGTGTATGGAATATATTTTCAGGCTAATTGGTTCGTGGCAAATTCCTTTATTGCTTCCAGCAACTCTGTTGGTCTCATTCTGAATTTCATCTCGTATTTCATTAAAATCTTTGAAAACTTTATTCTTACAATGCAGAAATTCACCCCATTCCTCCAAATTAACTGTACCTATATAATTGTGCAATAAAAACATTTAGATTAATTTATTACAATAATAATATGATGAACAATAACATATAACAATTAATTCTATCACCATTTTCAGAACTTCTATGTTCTTTATCAGTGAAAGGACAATTGACAAGCTGCAGAATTAATGGACATCTAGTAACAATCCCAATACCTCTAGGTAAAAATGATCTGCCAACAATACTTTCTATTACTGAGCTTTTACCAGAACTCTGTAAAAAAAAAAAAATAAATAAAATAAAGTGCTAATGATTTTGTTTATTTAAAACTTTGATCAAACCGTTCTATGATGAAAGTATAATATTAAAATATCTATTGTTAAAATTGAAAATCAAAAATTAAAAGTTACATACAAATTTATATATTATTTGCACCTAACTCTAGATTAGAATTATTTAAGAAATATATAACAATTTGACAATATAAATAAATTCACAATATTCCAAAATAGATTTCAGTAATAATTAATGATAGTAATTAATTATTTTTTTTTTTGTATTTAAAACTATAACCTATTAGACATGTATAAACTTGAACTAAAAATAAATTAATATTTGAAACATAAAATATTAAAAAATATTAAATAAATATTATTTAAGACTACAACAAGATAAAATTAATAAAATTTGTTATTGTTACAGTTACAGTTGAAAAGTACAATAAATAACAACATGCCAAGCCATTTTAATGTTCTAAAATTATTTCTATATTTTTGATTTTCATTGGTGTGTCAATGTATAAAAGTGGGACGAAGGTGTTTAATAACTCAACCTTATTTGAGGTCATAAAATTGAGTTCAAATAGTAGTAATAAGTAGTAATAAGTAAATAGTAAATAGTATTATAATAGTGTTTAAAAATGTAACCATCCAATTCTCTGGATCTTGATTCATAACTTAGAGAGGACACTACACGTACATTTGTCGTCTCTGTTTTACAAGTATTTAACATATTAAATTTACGCACAGTAGATCAGGTTTAATTCCATTAGTTTAAAATTTGGAATAAATCAAACTATAATAGAAATTGATGGTTAGAATATTATTTGTGTTTGTACCTTTTGGTATTTATATGGGTTTCTTTAGGATACTTTGTTTTAATTTACACTGTAACTAAATAAATAAGTATGATAACAAAAACCAGTTTTAGCATGATTGACACATCCTCACACTACTCTACCTACAAACAAAACAATTGCTAGTAGCTACTCACATTTCATTGGTCGGTAATGCTAATATAATATAATAGAAGCGGAAAACTATGCGATAAATGAAGCAAGATTGGTAAGTGTATCACCAAGTTATAATCAATAGTCAAATCTATTTATTTAGTCATAATTTACGCTACGTTTCTTACCATCAAGTTACATAATAGGTCAATTCACTTTAAATTTTAATCTAACGGAATTAAACATGATCTGCTGAGCATAAATTTGCAATGTTACACATAGTTACGCACTAGTAAAACGGAGACAACAAATACCAAAAAATATCCTCTTAAATATTTTAAATAACATAATAAGTACATATAAAAGGTTGATGGTGAAAATTAATAATAATAACTAATAAACCATCATCACTTTTAATAGTTAATATTATAATCTACATTTTTTAAATGGAAACTATTTTAAAAATCCTTTATAATAAATTATGTTATTTTGAAAGTAATTAATAAAATATAAAAATCTTAATGTCTAGTAGTATATTTATTTATTATATACAAAAAATAACAATTAGATCAATATATTTTATTCTTAACAATATTTGCATAAACACAAGTTTCAATACTACTGTTAATGTACCATACTTTGCTATAAGTCATACCTTTTACAATAATTTTTTTTTATTTTCAGTTTTTTATGGAGGTGGAACAAGTTCCATTATTTTAAGTTATAATTTTTATGTAGGCAGGTAACAGACTCAAAGTTATACTGACAAACTAAAAAGTAAAAAGTGATAGTATAGATATTACAGTCCTCTTATACTTTACACAGTAGATCAGTATGTTATTACTAGATCTTGGATTTCAATATTTTTTCTGTAATGCTTGACATAATGCTTTCTAAGATACAAATATTATGTTTCAAGTATATTCTATACCAACAACAAATTTTACGTAGGACATTTATTTACATTTTTCAATATCTTTGATGTTTAAGTACATTTTTAAGCGATTTTATGTCATTTTATAACTTATTTCCAGTAATATTACAAAAAAAATAAATAAAATACATAAATATACATATTGTACTAAAATCAAAACTTTAATCATCATTTATAACTAGGGATCAGATTTATATGTATTTATGTAAATTTATATAACCAAAATATATATTTAAATAACAAAAATATGTGTTAAAAAATTCTAAATATTACAAAAAAAAAAAAAAAAAATGATAATATAATTTATAAATTAATAATAAAATGAAGTATAATAAAAAAAAATGGCTAAAATGCACTATACCACCCCCGCAAAATTTTTGATTTTTTTTTGGAACATATTAATATTAACTAATTAAGAATAATGGTGCAATCAGAATTTGTCGGTCAAACTTAGTTTCGAAGTTATGGGCTTTAGAAGTTGGCAATTTTGCGTTTTTTACGCGTGAGCGCAACGCTACGTTTATCACGTCTTTTACAATTCTTTTGATTTTTTTTCCCCGGGGGGGTTTGATGGCCGAGCCTTCATCCAAAGAGAGGTCCGGAGGACCTCGAGTTTGACCGCCAGAGCCGGCAGGCGTAGGGAGTGACTCTACTTGTAACTAGTCAGACCCAAATTTGCTCCCTATACTTTAATTATAGCATTATGGGTAGGTACGCGTATAAAACACAAAATTTTAAAAATTGACTACTTCGAAACTAAGTCCGACCGATAAATTCTGAAACCACCACCGTTCTTAAATAGTTATTATTAGTATGTTCCAAAAAAAAAATAGAAAATTTTGAGGGGGGTGGTAGACTGTATTTGTTCCAAAAAAATATTAATCCAACCATCGAATTATTTTGAATTATGAACAACAAACACAGATTAACCCACGAAAGCTTCATTGTCAGTAGTCACGCAAACACATAATATTAATAAATCATTGTCTATCGTTTATTGAAGTCATAAATATTGAATATATATTGACCGTAGAATAAGTTTAATAATTGATACTTTCTTACTATTTTGTACTTATGGAAACGCTGGAAATTTGAAAAACAAAATCGTATACAATTAATAATAATTATTAAATAATAAAATATCGTAAATGAACAAATTGTCCAAATATGTAGGAAAAAATGGAATTATTGAGAAATATGTAAAAACATGTACTTGTAACAAGATAAATAAAAGTATGTAAAATAAAATATAGTTAATATCAATGGAAATCCTTTGAAACAAATTTATGACTTACCTAAATTAATTTATCAAGTCACAGTAAAATAGTACAGTAACAGTATTTGCATATAAATCTGAGCCCTATTTATAATGTATTAACAGTAAAAATTAAGAAGTTATGAAATTTTAATTTATAGTAAATTGTTATGTTTTTATTTAGCTAAATAGTATGATTTTTAGAGCGTAATTTGATTGCATACTTGGTAATTTTTTAGTACATGAATGCATACATATTACAGTAATTTTAAGAGCTTTAAAACCCAAGCACTAATTATGATTAAGTACTTATCAGGTCTTACAACATTTTTTTACTAATTTATTATTACATTATTTAGCTAAATAAGAGTCACAAATTGTAACACTTATTGGAAAATTATTAATTAATAATTGATAGTGATATTGAACATTTCAAATTAATTAAAATCCAAGGAAATAATGTACTGTAGAAACCACTTATTATGGTGCTGTACATTCTAAAAGACTTCATTTTTATTTTGAGAGGCCAAAATTTGGCTCAGAAGCTACTATTATTATTTTTCTCACTAATCCAACTTATAACAAAATCTCCTACTGGACACACCACTACTAGTTAATATTTTATACTAAATAGATAATAGATTGCAGTTAAATTTTAAATAGGTACAGTACTTTAAGACAGTATTACCAGTAAGATCAAATTTTATTTACAAACAAACATATATTAAAATTCTTAAATAAATAACTCTTAACTAGTTTAAATTAAAGTTATAAAAAAAAATGAAAAAAAAAAAATGTTAACTAGTGAAAAGCCTATTAACATATTTAGTTTTTAAATAGTTTTAAACACTTAATTTTTTGAATTATTTGAATACAAAATGATTTTATTTAAATGTATAGGAACCATAATTTAAGTTAAGATAAAAAATTTGATGCATGAGGATAAAATTATGAAAACAAATATTTGTTTTAAGTGCTTAAGAATAAAATAATAGATAGGTAGTAGACAATTAAAAATGTAATCCAATTGAAATATCTAATAAGTAAATCTAATTGAGTAGATAAAAAAAAAGTGGGTATGTTTGAGATGATATATTATAAATATGTTGTTAATAGGAAACTGCATACTCAAAGATGTTTTTTGACAATTAGGATAGTTAAATGACCAATTGTAATTATTAGCTATAATAAGGAACACAATTATATCAGAGTGAAATTTTTTTTCACACAAAATTGTAGCTAAGTTATTATAAGTTACTACATTGATAAAATTGAACTCATAGTGAAAAGTAATATGAGTCCATAAAATTATTACCTCTAAAAAGTAACAGATCTACATAGTCTTACCATGACAGAAAACGAACATACCTGCGAGCCCACAACTACGATTTGAGGAAGTTGTATGGCATCATAACCGACAGTGTTAAACACGTCTTGTAATCGGTTGATGACAGGAATCAATGCCTCCATTGTAAGCGTCGATGGTCCACTAACAGACGGGCAGACACCACGCAGGCTAGTTCTTCAGGCACGGAGTGACTTACCACCGATGCGTACAACTCGTTGGCGTTAGCTGGAGAACAGGAAAAGATAACTTTTTTTACCTTATTCTAAAGCGTCGTCTACAAATATTCTACCGGGCGTATAAAATTCGGATGTCGGTGGCAGATACCAGTGGTTGGCTAATGTTCTGAAATTCAAACGACAACGGGAACAGATAATATCGAAGTAATAAATAAGAATAACAAACACGATCGGCGGGGAATGGGAATGCGCACAATAAAAATATTAATATATTATAGGTAATGTCTGAAAAATAACAGTCGGTAATGTTCACTGTTCACTGTGTGTCGGGATCGGGCCGATCGGGGATCGACGCGCTGAGGTGATAACGATAACGATTTTCTTTTCTGCCGCGACCCGACGACGACCAGCTGCTGCCTGCTACTAACACTGCAGCTGCGCTACCGCAAATGTGAATAGTCGGACCATGGTAACAGACGCCACCACTGATTGTACCGTAAAAATGGCTGTGAAGGTTTTGATTGATAAGCGAAAAAACAGTGGCTGTCTCGCTGATATCCGCTCAAAACAGTCAAAACGGTCAAAATACGAATTAATTCGTGCCATTCGTGGCTCAAAAGTCATAACCAAATACAAATTTTCAATTTTACGTAAATGCTATAAATGTTAAGATTATATTGGGAAATTTATATTTTATAATATGCCCATGAAGTAAACTCTAAAATCGAGTGACCAAAGAATGAATCAATAGAAAACTACTTTTTATTTCTATGGAATATGCCAATATGGTTATTTGACATTTTTAATAGTAATTATATAGCTATAAATTATAATAGTGTAAACGTAGTGTTTTTTTTAACTTTTTAACTGTCGATAAGTACAAAATGTTTGTTAGAAATTTTTCAGGTCACAAATCATAATTTAGGTACCTACTCAAAACAGTTATACCTATTACAGAACTCAGCCAATCAATATTTATTGAATTGTATGTTAAAATTTGAGTGGAGAAATAAATGGATTTCTTTTACAGAGATGTGTTTTTTTTTTTATCTCATCACTTTTTTGGCAGTGAACAATTTTGATGTTAAACAATACATTCAGTAATAATTATCTACACACTCTAGTTTAAGTATATTTATATGCATATAAAGGAAGTAAAAATTCTGAGATGACGGCCTTGAAATATTTTTTTATTTAAAATATTTTTGGTTATTCAGTTATTATTATTATTAACCTAGCCTTTTTTACCAATTCTTTTTTTGTTTATAATATATGTTTTTAAGTTTTTTACATCTATACATTTTAATAATTTATTTGTGTGAAATTGTGAAATTCGGGCATGTAAGTATAGTATATTAGTATATCATTGAAAAAAATAATACTAATGACCTTTTTTTATTTATTTTTTGCTTTTACATCCATGGAAGGGAGCCTTGACAGTTTTACATTAAATTTAGGGGGCCCTATAACAAAACAGGTTGAGAAGCACTGCATTACAATATCGGGTTTTGTAATTTATGTTATTGCTATATAGTATATTAATAAAGATGTTGGATCTAGTTCTAGAGGGTATGTTACACCTATATTTATTGTCTCCGTCTTACAAGTTTCAAGTGCATAACATAACAAAACTTACACTCAGCATTCAGCAGATCACGTTTACCTCCGTTAGTTTAAAAATTAGAGTGAATTGTCCTCTTATAACATTTAAAGCTAAGATTATTATCTAGAACTAGATGATGTCTTAGGTTTTTAATCATCTTTTAATTTTAAAGTGAGTTGCTGAGTTACAAGTATTTTAAGTTGTACAATAAAGCGTGATTGGTATGTTACCTGGCATAACGTACTTGTAAAACAAAGATAACAAAGTATGTCATTGTGACAGTGTCCTGCCACTATCCCTGCAAGACAACACTACACTCTTATTTTTTGTCTCCGTTTAACAAATGTACAACATAACCAAAACTGTTTAACGTGGGACAATTATATTATACTCCCTCTGTATTTATGTAGATTTACCAACTCCACATCATTAATTTATATTTATAATTATTATTATTATTATTAAAAAATTTTTATTAATTTAAATTGCATAAAAAATTATACATGAATAATATGTTATATGAAGCAAAAAATATTCTGTAAATCATTGTTAAAAGCAAAAATAAAAATACACACACTAGTAACAATAATAAAATCTGTGCAAAGGGCTACTAAAATAAAGATAATAAATTATATACTAATAATATTATTAAATAAATCGTAAAAATTAAAACAAAATACTTATACCAATTAAAATAGAGTACAGGTGATATGATGATATATTGATATATTACTGATATATTATTTAGTTTATCTCATCACAACACTCTAGAAAGCTACCAAATATGAATTTTACATTTTTTAATATCAAAAATATATTTCTATTTCTTCTATGGACCTTTTTTGAAAAGTAAGGTGAATATAAAATATAAATCCATATTCACTTACATAGTTACATGTTACATAATTAAATATATTTTATTTAGAGTATAAAAATGGTATAACTGAACTGAAATATAGTATTCGAAAATTAATTAATTAATTTCACTATCTTTATATTTATTGCATTTTAAATTGCAAGAATAATAATTAAATTAAATTAAAACTAATCTATTACAAAAAATTTTTTTTATAATAATATGTATAACTTAAGTACCTATAGCAGTCGGTAATTTTTTTCTGAATAATACTTTTAATTTTAATTTCAAAAGCGAGTTACCTTAATCGACGTACCAACAAAATATCATTACTATCCATGTTCTCATCTTCCGCCCATTACAATACAGTATTCAGTGCATTCACTGCTTCTGAAGGAGAAACTTCGAAAGAAGCATCGATTTATTATGTACCTACATACATGTATTAGTCTTTACTAGGAACGTAGGTAATACAAATGACAAAATTGTATTTGTCTATAACAATATTTTATAGATTAATTGGGTTGCGGGAATTCTCTTAAAATTTATTTACAAACAAATGGAATTTTGCCATCTCGATTACCGCGTTCACCAGATTATCGGAGGTCTGGACTATCGAAGCTCTACTGTAACTTTAAATTCAATGATTCATAACGGAAACAGTATTCATTCAAATATCTTATTTCAAACAAATCTTAACTCATAATAACAATAAAAATAGTTATTTATATATATGTTTTAGGTTTTAAGGCGACGACATGAACTACTTTTAAAAAACATTGTTTTGAATTGTCAATACTTACAGCTATAAAAACTGAAAATTTTATAAATTTGTAGTCACAAAATAAGTTTCAAATTTTTGAGATTTTGATGATTTATGTGAAGTATTTATTTATTTATTTAGCATACAATACGGACGTGAGCCCAATTTCATATAATATTAATATAACAATTACAATAATGTGATAACAGTGAAATATAAAGATACATAAATACTTGGTTAGGTTATGAAATAGAAAAGAAGGGGTCTGAATTAGCAATAGACATACAGCGTTGAAGTGGTTCATTTAAATCATAATTTGTGGAGGCGGTTAAATTGAAAGAGGTGTGTTGACGGGTGAAGCGTAAAGGGACATTTAAAGGAATTAGAGAGGAATTATTGAACTTAGGATATTATAAAATTATTACTTATGTCAGTAATGTTGGTATTTTTGAATTGCTAATACCTAATAAGTACCTAATATGTACTTTGACCTCTCGTAAAAATTAATTACACTTTTTCAATTAAATACATAACTCAAAATAAGTTAAATAATTTTTGAAATTCAATGAGATATATATGAAAATGGTAATATAAACATCTGTTAAAAATGTAACAGATATTAGTTTTTAGTGACAATGAAAACACTTAGGTAATCAATTTTGTTAAAAACAGGTTTTGATTAAAAATCCTTATTTTTCAATTGTTTTTGTAAAAACATTTTAATTATGTATGGCAGTATGCTGTGTGAATATTTTTAAGGTTTAACTCTTCAGTTTTCACAAAAAAAATATTAACATTTTAATTATATTTATAATTTATATAGTATTAATAAAGATCATCAAGTTTTTAATAGAAAATTATGTTAGGTACCTATACTCAAAGTGTCTCCAACAACTTAGTTCTTAGGCAATGAAGATGTAATTTTAATGAATGTCGTACATACATTTAATATATTTAAGTGACTTTCCTCAATGGCATTCAACACTCGATGCTTACTGACAGCTAAGTAGTACTCCGTATATTATCCCCCTTATTACAATAGAATTTTCATAGTGTTAAAGTTCTAAAATCAATCAATACTATAAGTGTAAAAATACTATGCAAACAATGGAAGTTATTGAAACATAAACCTATGTAATATCAGTGCCATAGAAACTGCGGTGCGGGCGGTTCATTGCACCGGGGCCCCACGTTGCAATTTCTAATATGAGACCCTTACTTAAATAAATTAATATAAGAATTAAGAATCTATACTAAGAACAATTTTTTTTAATAAGATCATAATATAATTATAATGCCGTTAGCACTTTATTATTTTAGCATAATATAGCATCCCCCAGGCTTCAAATTAGCACTCCCAGTTCCCAAACAATAACATGTAACAATATAATTATTTTTAAATATTTTGAATACATAATATATGATGTACAGTATAGTTGCTTAATAGTTTAAATAAATAAAGAGTAGCGATTACATTAACATTTATACAATTTCAACTTTATTATTAGTTATTAATTTGTCTGAACAAAGTATTGAAGAAAAATTGATCAAAATTTTAATTAATTACATTAATTGTATTATAATTAAAAAGTAAGAATATGAATGAGTAAAAATTTAAAATTATTGCAATGCAGTTTATTGCAGTGGGGTTACAGACTGTGGGGGGAAAGCCCCCACAGATCTGTGTACCATCAATTATATCAGCACCCCATATATGCACCCAACGTGCGTCTATTTAAAGGGGCCACAAATTAAATTTGCACCGGGCCCATCTAGTTCTAGCTACAACGGTACTGTGTAATATTATAATATTATATACGTACGACATGTTTACTATAATTAGGTTATACTTGCTCGCTGGTATATTATAATTATTAATTATTATTGCAGTTAATGATGTTTATACACAAATTTCTAGGTAGTTTTTGGTGTGGAATTCTCTACGTTTGTAATATCTAATATTACTAATATTATAGTTCATGGCTTCATGCGGCATGAATTAAATATTAAATCATGCCACCGATATCGGTATTCGGTAGACGGTAATGTTTACTTTTTCATTTTGATAACAACGTTATCTATCTCACATCTCTATGGACAATAAATATTTATTATTATTATTATTTAACCTGTTAGCACAGATTATATAAAACTGTTTTATAATATAATCTGTGCTGTTAGACATCCCATTGGTCGATAATCGTAAATCGATATTCATAAACACCGGAGTTGATCTTTTACCGATCGTTCCGCACTGTATTCGCAATGTTATAATTATTATAGTTTTACCTTAATTAAAACATAGTATATCGACTGGTGGAATAATGTGAAAAATTATCGCCTTGTATAACAATAACAATAATTATTAATAATCACAAATACTATCGTTGAGCGATCGTTCTATTTTTTTTTTTTTTTATCGCAGTTTTTGTCACCTGTCGTTAATCCATAGTGACGACATTATACTGTGCATTTTCATATTCGTTTTCGTTCATACGGATCACACCAATAACTGCATAACGAAATAGGTTGAGTAAGGGCCGCGCCTTATACGTTCGTGACGATGAATATGTAATTACGTTCCAATTTTATTGCGATTTACGCGACTAACAGTCTCCATCCGTGTTTGTTCGTACGATCGTTTAAACGACATTAAAACACTATGAATGGAACTCAGGATAATGCTAGATATGGACCCTCTGACCAGTTAAATCTGTCGAGCGGAACAAACAATGTGGATCACTACAACGATTCCGGTATGGTTTTGAAGTTTCATTGTGCATTCATTGAAAATGATCTTGATTTTTTTTTATTATTATAACCTTGTTAATGTCTACAGTTTGTCTCTAACCGGTTTTCATCCATCATCGGTACCAGTGGCGTATATAGAAATAATTTTTGGGATGGGCTATAATAATATAAGTAACTAAAAAATGATCTATCACCTAGAAAGTACTATATATTTAATAGTTACGACTAATTTCATGGGGGGGAGCTACAGCCCACCAGTCACCTCTTATATACGCCACTGATTGGTGCCTATATTGGTATATCTATAATATTTTTGGAACACATCTTGAATTAATAAATAAAAAATAAAAAACTAAATAAGAATTGCGGAAAAAAATCCCCCCGACGAACGACCCCAGAAAAAAAATCCCCAGAGTGCAATATTACTCACAACGTCTTGAAAATGGTTGAACATATATGTTTATCGTTAATTATTATCTATAATTAGCACATTATTAATATTTAAATTAGTTTTAAGTACATTCGGACATCTTAAAGAACTTAATTTAGAACACCGCCAACGTATAAAATTTGAGCACTCTTTTTGAAAATGATAAATAAATCCGATGTGCGCAGGCTTAGGTTTTTTACCATTAGTTTTAAAAATTTTCACCGTTTCCATAACGTTGTCATTCTGTACTTGTGTAGTGTGTGTTGTGTCCTAAATGTGTATTGAGACCTATAATATGTGGTGCACTGAAAAACGTTGCTAATTTTTATTGTACAATACAATGTTTGAACATAACCAACACTCATTTATTTTAAGATAGAGAATATCAAAATTATGTTTGTGAGCCCATTACAGATAAGATAGGTAGTTGTAACCTTTTACCTTATAATATATATTATCGAAGGTAACCGGTAGGTACCAAACTATACTGCACACAACAATCATATTAAATAACATTTGAAAATTTTATTTCGGGGATTTAATTTTTACAGACTTATATTTAAAAATATAATTTTTTAATAAAAACTTTGTTTTTCTAACAACTATATTAATTTATTGAATGATATAATATAATATAATATACGTATTTGTAATTCAATATTAATAATGTGGTAATTATAGATATAATATATTAATGTTTAGAAAATATTTATGAATGAGGTTGTGAGTAATATTGTAGTCTGGGGATTTTTTTTCCTAGGGTCGGGGATAGGGTCTAGGGCCGGGGTCTTTCATTGAGGGATTTTTTTTTCCGATTACCTGCAATAAATGTGCTTATTTGTAAATGTCTAGACGTCTTATGACGGATAGTGATATACTGATATTGGTACATCAGTACAAATTATAAAAATAATGAATTTGATAAATGAAAAATGGAAAATTAGATCAAACATTATATCTTGATATGTGTATTAACTTTATATACAGTATCTAATACAGGTAGGAATCTCACAAATATAGTTCTACAGCTCGAAAATAAAAATAATCATCAACAAACTTGTTCATAATATTATCTTGCTTATTACAATTGAGTTGCTATTAAAACATAGTATGTTTTTAGTATCTTTCTAAAAATGTTATATCGCTCAGGGTGTCTCTCCAAAAAAAGTTTAATCATGTGTAACATGCAAGGAATAAACTGCAGTTTAGTACTCATGATCATTAAATTTTTTTTCAAAATAAAAGTATTTTCAATAAAATGACCAATACCATTTAATTTATTCATATGAATAATAACATCCCTCCTCCTCTACAGTCAATAAGTATGTATTAAACACTAAAATTTGATTGTTCCATCATACTCAGTGTAAAAACACAACTAGAAGAAAATCAACATTGATTAGTTTTTTATAAGATGAGGTAACCACAATTTAAAAAAAAAAAAACAGTTTTCCCATTTTTTCTTCAATATAACTTTCAATACCTATAAAAAAAGAGCGATCATTTTTCAATCACTTTCAGATATACTTAAAATTTATAACAGATTTTTGAGAAATAAGTTGCAAAATATGCTTAGTATAACTTAATTTATGCCAAAATTAGTTAACACTAAAAATAAAATAACATACCTATAAAAAATAAATAAATATTGGCTCAAACAATTATTTTTTTTATACCCATGCTGTTTAATATTTGTATTTTCAAAGACATTTGTTTATAAGTGTTAATATTTCAAGTCTCTAGAAAGACCAGTTTTAATTTTTTTTTTTTTACTGAAGTTACCACTAAATAATTAAAATAAATTTCATAATTTAGCAAAATTACCGTTTTTAGTCTAATATTAACATTAAAACTAAATTGTTTAAAACAATAGCCCTAAAAATTACATGGTAGGTACAATATTTGATAGTTATTCCTAAATTTGTACAAAACTATTGAGAATTTTGAGAAATAATCTCCTTTAGTAGCAATTTAAGATAATTTTTAACCTTAAAAGAAAGTGCCAAAAATGTGGATACAGAATAAATAAATACCATTGTTAAACCAATAAATCTATTTACTCAAGATATAAAATCTAAAATAATAGTTTAATGTAAAAATATAATTTGATGTGAATTTAATTTAGACATGTAAAATAGATATATTATTTATATTAGATCCTAAGCAAAGCTGATGAATGTATAGATTTTATTAAGATATCTATGTGCTTTTTATTATTGTTTTTGTCTGTGTACAAGATAAGTAGTTGAAATAATGCTTTGATTTTCAACTTCAATGTCTTTTCTGATGGGAAAATGATTCTAGTTAGGGCATCCAAGAGGTTAAAATTTCCAGTAGTTTTCAAAAGCATTGAAAAAAAAAAAATTAAGGAAAACCTCGACAAATATTGATTTTTGTGTTAAGTTTCTGTAAGTGGGAATATTGACATGTAAGTGTAGATATTTTAGATTTACACAAAAAATTTTCATCATTTGATCACAATACATTTTCATCATGTTTAAATTTTTTACAGACTTTTAGTTTTTTTTTATCTATAAATGTCAATTTTATTCATTAGATAAAAAAGTTTGAAAACTTAATACATGGCTCCTAACATATTGTTACAATAGTAGCTGAAAAATATCACAAATAGATAGCCACAAATTTTTTTATAAGCATTTAATGTTCACATTTTGATAACATTAATCAAATTGAAAATTTATAAATTATTTTTTAGTTAAAAATGTATAATATGTTTAATTTTTATAGCTAAGAACTGAACATTTAAAATAAAATTCTATGTAAGTAGTTCATTCTGTAACAATACATTTTGTTGTATTTAGAAATATTATTTGTGGGTACTTAACATTTTTAGAATAAGTAGGTATATGATTATACTTCATACACACAATTACATTTTCAAATGCAATTTTTTCCACAAAAATAAATTTAACTGTGGTACTTATCCTCAGTAATAACATAAATTACTTTAATAACAATAATATCAGAAAACAAATCTACTTAGTCATACTATAGGCAGACAGACAGCTCAGTATTAGCTCAGAATGGTTTTTTTGTATACAATGATTTTATAATATTAGATTTAAATTTAACACATTCATTACAATGACTCTCTAGACACCGTATACACGGCGGCAAAACATTACCTTCTTACCCAATTTTTATTTTTATTTTTGGAGGTCTTCAGTCTTAAATAAATTATTTGAGGAGAGCTCCCCTAAGCCCTTATCAGCTTACACTGAGTACTAGCCTCCACATAATAGTATGTGTACTTGGTAATGTCACAATAGCATGAAATTTTCATCAATGCATTTTGTAAGTAAAGAATCAGCCTAAATAAAAATCTAAAAATTTAAATTTACAGACCAAAACACATATTTAAGTTTTTAGATATTTATTACTAATATATATTTGTCCAAATCACTATTTATTTCATGTTTAATGATTTTGCTTGCTATCTTCCAAAATATAGATACTTATCATCTAGTAATATCTGTTAAATCTAATTTATCATTTTGCAATTTATATGTTCCCTTAAAAATAATTATTGAGTTTATTTTACAAGAAAAATATAATAAAAGATATATCTTAAACATCTTTATTTCAATTTTTATTGGCTGAAGTTAATGGGTTTGTTAAAACTTGTGTGTAAATTGTGATTTGAGACTCCTGACTTATTACAATGTTTGTCATTATCTAGATTTGTTATTGGACAATGAAGAAGAATACATTCATCCTTATTCAGATGAATACGTACTTCTGGAGAGGAAGATGCGTAACCGATTAACTTTTTTCTTTATGAATCCAATTGAAAAATGGAAAACAAGAAGGAGGTTTCCATATAAATTTTTAACCCAAATTATCAAAATAATATTGGTTACACTTCAAGTAATGAATGAGATAATAAATATTTTATTATTTCTGTTATTATTTAATTTATATAATTTTTTTTTTTTAAGCTTTCGTTATTTGCTCATACTCGTTACAGTCATGTAAATTATACGTGGGGAAATAGGATTACATTTTCACATTTGTTTATTAAAGGATGGGACCCAGCACGAGAAATAGTCTCTTATCCACCTGCACTGGGACCATTAGCTATTTATAATATTGAATCATTTTATTCAACAATTAACTATGCTGTGGTTGGTGTAAGTATAGAATTTACTTATTGTAATTATTGTTTGTAAAATATTCTTACTTATCTACTTTTTCTGAAACAACAACTAATAAATAATTTTGTGTATCACAAGAAAAATGCTATATTTTTTTGCTGGCATTATGTAGAATTTTTTTTTGTTTTTACCAAAAATGTAAGTAGGTATGTAAGTATTTAATCATTAATATAAATATAAACAATGTTAAAAAATATTTCGTTAAAATTGTGGGGTATCCAAAATTCAATAAATTTATGAAAACCAGCATTTCATTATTATATAGACATAATCAGCAATAGCAAATTAACCATCATAATTCATAATATTTGAAGATATTATTTAACCTCTCGATTTTATGACAGTTTTACAAGATTTTTTTAAAATTATTTTGTAATTTTAGTTGACTGTCATAATATGTTATTATAATTTTAATAAAAATTAAATTAACTCTTGCTCATATTTAATATTATTAAAATGTCTATTATTACAGTAGAGTTTTGCTAATCTGGAAATCTATTTTTCGTACTTTAGTACTCGTGTATAATGTATATACTCGAGAATACCCATGATTAAGATACATATTATCGACTTATCGTTTCGATTACATATTAAAAAACTGTTTCGTTTAGTGGTGATTGTGTACTCATGTATCATAATAATAACAATAGTAATGTGTAATGTAAAATTGTAATTCAATAAAATATTTTGAATTCGTATAAATATATAAGGTGTTTTTTGTTGATATTTATTAATAACTTAAAAAGAACATAATTTCGTTTAATCCGGATTAGCGAGAACTCTACTGTACATCTTATTTTAAATTATTGATGATAATTTAAAAGATATGATTTTTATTAATGAACTATATGGACATATGGTAATACTATTATTTTTTGAACTACAGATTGTAGATGTAGAATACTTTTTGTTGTCATATGTATGTTTTATTTATTTTTTTAATATATTATATTTTATAGTAATTGAATGATTTTTTTTAAATTTATACTATTTTATGAATATAGTACTGTTTTTGTGGTTATTTTAATGAAGTACTGAAAGTTGTATTTTATCGTTTTAATTTTAAATTATTATATATTTTTATAGTATGCCAACATCAGTAACGCAATTGGATCATACTCATATCTAAGTGAAGATAGTAAAGTTGTAGATCCAATATTTTGTATTGTTCATTATAAAGAAGGTAGCGTGTTTGGTTTCAACGAAAGTTATACCTTTGATGGAGAAATAATACAAGGTAACTGGAATATGTGCTACTAAAATCCTAAGTTACAGTTATTGTGTAGTTAAATTTATTTAATTTAAAATTTTTAGAATGCCTGAATGTTACTATAACTGATGATATAAAAACTAAGGGATTTTCAATCAAGGATTATCTAATTGAACAAAATAAAACAATCTATTTTTCATCTTTATTAAAAGCGAAATTAAAATTTGCATTAAAAACTGTTAACTTCAGAGTTGCCGGAAAGTATTCGCCTCCCGATTGTTACAAATTTGAAATTCAAGTAAATATGATTTTCTGTTAATTTTTAAGAATTTTGTAATGAAACATTAATTGATGACTAGGTAAGTTTGTGTGTTGAATTCTCCAGAAATATGCACAACCTTTTAAAATTTAAAATATAATCTAATTTAAAAATAAAAGCATGACATTTTGAGTAATTTTTATTTAATCATTGATAAAAGTAAATATTTTATAACTGATATTATAAAAATATATTTTTCTTCAATAATGCATTTATCTTAGATTTATTTTATTGTATTATTATTTTAGATAAACAATCTATATCAGTATACATTTAATGGATTTTATTACAGATAACATTAAACAATGAAGATATGGATGGTCAAGTATTGGTAGATTTGCAAGTAAATCCTTTTAGGTTGAATTGTAAAGGTAGCGTGGAATATATCAGTAAGTTAAACAAATAGTTTTTGCAATATGTCAGATAGATATTATTAATATTATTTTTCTTATGTTGAAGTTGATAATAAAGTCGAATCGTTTTTAAGAAGTGTATTAAATTATCTTGTTATCATTGTGTGTACTATTTCAATGATACTATGTACAAGGGCTATATTGAGAGCACAGCTACTGAAGTATGTAAGTATTATAATTTTGTCCAATATCAATGTAATTTGTTACCTAATAAAATTTATTTTCAACTTCAGGAAACAATAAGATATTTTGAAGACATGCTAAAGTCAACATTGAGTTATAAAGCACGGTGGGAGTTTTGGAATTTATGGTATATAATGATAATCATCAATGACATACTAATTATATGTGGTTCAGGAATAAAGGAGCGTATAGAGAAAAAGGTGATATAAAATGATATATTATAATATTGTGTATACCAATCCCTAGACTTTTTTCTCTTTTCTGTATATAAAAATTTGAAAATGTTTCAATAAAACATATATTTATAAGTATCCTCCCCCACACATTGAAAATTATCTTGTGCACCACATTATAATCATATTAAATATTAATATTGTATAGCGAATAAGTATAAGTAAATAACTTTATGTTTTTAGCAATTTATTGGTGACCAATGGAATTTATGTAGTGTATTACTTGGAACTGGAAATTTGCTTGTCTGGTTTGGAGTTCTAAGATATCTAACATTCTTTAAAACTTACAATGTAAGTTTAAATAATGTTTTATTTATCATAATTCATAGTAAATTATACTGTAGGGATAATTAAATGTTTATTTTTAGGGTGTAATATTAACATTGCGGCAAGCTTTTCCAAATACTTCAAGGTTCATTTTATGTGCGATTCTATTGTATGCTGGCTTCACATTTTGTGGTTGGTTGGTATTAGGACCATATCATATGAAAGTAAGGGTTTATCTTAAAATCTTAGATAAAACATTAAAAATTATTTTCTAAAATTTCCATAACATGCTAATTGTAATTTTATCCATTCTTCATTCCTTTCTTTATTATTATAAATTATTATAGCTATATATAAAATTATTTGTAGATATTAAACTTTTAAAATTATACTACTATATTAAGTACATATTATACATATTGTAATTTAAAAATATTTTTCTGAGAATATCTAAAATGTTTATTTAATTAATAAATATGTTCTAACAACTAGTTGTGTTTGAAAAAATGCCTCTTCTTAAATTTCTAATATTTTTTTTTTAAATATTTATTTAAAGTTAATAATTACTAAATATTAGTATACTCTATAAAACACAATAATGAGTTCATTTATTTTGTATTAGTAATAACATGTTTTATAGTATATGATCATAGGCGTTTTCATATTTTTCATATTTCATGTTTTTAAGTTTTCACTTTTAAACAATTATTAATTATTAATTTCATTATAGTGAAATAATTAATTAATAACCCAGTATTTAGCTTAAGTGATATAGTAAAGATTCATATAATTTTTTAATAAATGTATTTGTGTTTTTAGTTCCGGTCGCTGGCAAGTACATCTGAATGCTTATTCTCTTTAATAAATGGAGATGATATGTATGCCACATTTACAATCATGGCTACAAAATCTTCATTATTATGGTGGTTTAGTCGTTTGTACTTATATTGCTTTATAAGTCTATTTATTTATGTGGTTATCAATCTCTTTCTATCGGTTATCATTGACTCTTATGAAACAATTAAGGTAAATTCAATTTAATTTTAAAAAAAAATTCCATTATAAAATGTAATTTAAAATTGTATGATTTTTTGGATTGTGTTAGTAAATATTAAGTGTTTCCCCAAATATAACAGTTCAATTTATTTGGATTAATTTAGATTTGTTTTTTAACTTTGCAAACCACTAGTGCAGAGGTAACTAAATGGTGGCTCCAAACCACATATGGCTGTGGAATAACTTTTATGTGTCAAAAGGATAATAAATTAATTTTTTAAATCCTTATTTCTTATTGTATCTGCATTAATGATATTTTCATTCTATTTTTCTTATTACTTCATTTTATTTTTTGATCTTATCTTTGCCTACTTTCTTTGGTTAAATATGATTATTTAATTTTGATGCCCCCAAAACACCAAATTATTAATTTGTGACTCCTTATAAATGGTATGTGTGTTTGAAGTTAAAATTAGATTTATTAATAACATTAAACATTATATGCTTTCTGGTGTTTTGTGAACATTTTTAAATTAAAATTTAATTGTGATTTGTAAACAATAATGTATATTATTATACTTTTGATTGATTATTTTATGATTTATTCAAAATTTGTTTTTTAGAATCAACCACGTAATTATAAACCTAAGACTGACCTGGAACAGTTTATGGCTGAAGGTACATTTCCTACATCATCATTTGATATTACTGAAGAGACTGATAATTGGGCTCAAGTATCTTTTGCTCAAGCAGTTAGGAGAATATTTTGTAGTTTTTGTATGTAAGTTCAAGTTTAATATAATTATATCTGAATTAATGGATAAACCTAACCTAACCTAACGAATTAAGATAATCAAATTTAATATAATAAACAATAATTGACATATTATGAGTGGCGTTATTCCAATTAGACAATGAGAATAATGATTTACATAGTTCATGGTGAAATATTTTTTATTTAACAAGTTTTATTTTCAGCAATTTCAAAAATTTACGCCAAACATGTTTGTTTATTTATCAAAGAAGCCGACATTTAATTATTTGATTTGAAGATGGCTATCTATCTATTTTTAATTTTATATTTTCGTTACCAATATTTATTATTATTTAAACTATATTATTCACATTTTATGAATGTTTATTATACTATATTTATATTATAGACTGATTATCACTGTGTATCCTATCCTAACGGCACTTCACTAATTGAACTATAATTATTTAATTAATTTAGTTACATAAGAGTGATCTGGTAGGAATATAAGAGAAACTACTATTATAGGCACATTATTTTTATACTTAATTCCACTCAATGAATTGTTAAAAATGTTTATTATTAAACAAGTTATTGTTATTGTTTTGTTTGGTAAATAATGTGAGAGGACAGACATAATAATAATTATTGCTTTCATGAGGCGTTCCTAAAAGTCAATTATTGTTAACCTAAATTTTATTATGCATACCGTTTAACATACATTTAATATGAACTAAGTTATAATGTTTAATTACTGTTTGGAATTGCATTTCACATTTTTTTTTAAGTAATAAATTATATCATGTTGTATTTTATCTATGATTAAATAAACATGAATTGTTGTAACTTCATATTTTGTTTGTTACAATCTTGGGATTTTAATTACCATATGTCAATGCTAGATTAAATAATGTGTTTATGTAAAATATATTATACAATCTAACTTATATCAAGATAATTTTATTTTTGTATTCAATTTATTGTTTTTTTAATAGTTTAATTGTGGTTATACATTTTCACTAATGTAAGTATTTTCAAGTATAATAGGATTTTAAAAATTGTTGGCCATTTTTGAGTTATATACAGGGTGATTCTTTTATCAAACAACACTTATATGGTGTCTGTGTGTAAATACCACCTAACATACACCTATAACACACAAACACTACCCAAAACCACCCAACTTTGGGAGGCTATATCTTGTAAACGGATTAACGAAAAATGAAAATTTAAACGTGAAAATTCATTGAAAAATAGCCTTTTTAATTTATGAAATTTTAAGTATAGGTTGTCATTTGAAAATCAAAAGTTGATAATGGTTAACCTGATAAATATAAGGGTGAAAATATTATTTAATGTAGTTGATACTTTTAGAAGGTCAAAATTTAAAATTCTTAGCTGCTTTTGATAATAATCGAAAAAACAAAAAACAACCAAGAACATTTGTTAAAATTTAAATATAATTATTAAAATATTTACTTGGTTACCTTTTTTCATATTTTTTTTAATATTGATAATAAGTTTTCAGTGTCAAAAAGTTTGATTATTTCATACAAAGTTCCTAATAACTCATAAGTTGCTCATTTTATATTTGAAAAATACTTATAATAGGTACTATAGGAAAAAATTGAAATTCATTTTTTAGTTATAAATGTATAAGATAATTAATATTCATACCTATGTTTTTTGAATTTGATACAAGAATTTTCATAAGTGTTGTTGTTTGAATTAAAAAATAAAGTTTATATTAAATCTATAAGTATTTTTATGATTGTTTGATATTTGGATAAACTTATTAAGTTAAAACCTATTACAGGAAAAGCAATTTACTTGAATTTTTACAGTTTATTTCTAAAATCATGACATGTGGTTGCCATTTACACAAGCAAAATAATTTTTTACTAAAAATAATTACAACTTTTAATGAGGAAATTGTTCCATATTAATTCGCTCAATAAATCAAAATGTAGAGTAGATTATTAAAAATATATTGTACTTTTGAATAAAATTATCAAAACAGTTTTTTAAAGTAGATACAATCGACATTTTGTTGAAAATGATAATAGAATGTATATCTTACACATTTAATTGATCTTTAAAAATGGGTATTATCCGCTTTTAACTTACAGTCCATTTATTTTTATCAACAATACTCATTTTCATTAAGTGAGATTTCGACAGATTCAACAAAAACAATTTTTATACTTCTATTTAAACTTAAACATTATTAAATAGTAAATGTGTCTAAAATACTGTTATGATGACGTCTCACACGCATACTACATACCAAATTTTTGTCCACTAATTCCAACAGTATGCTATTAGTTTTGATATTAGTGAGTTGACCTATTATCATATTTTTAGATAAGAGATACCATTAACTGTGTTCCCTCGTTGGTTTTTTACTATATTTTAATTTTTAAATATATGACTACATACTCAATTCCTAATCTACATACTCCTAACGTGGTACCTCAACTTGAGTCACATGAAACAGTCTGTGATTTGTTTAAATTTTCTTGACTATGCCTACAATTTTGAAAATATTATATGGTTTTTATTGAGCTGTTATGGATATTTTAAATTGTCAATATTTTTTTTTCAATATCTATAACTAATCTTACTTAAGCATATTGAAAATGTAGACTCATAGTCACAATTTATTATCATTTAAATTATGATAATATTGGATATTTAAATTACTTCCTCCAAATATTCAATCTGGAGCTGGGACCTCATCAAAAATAAAAATGTATAATATATTTTAATATTTGATAAAATCTAAAAATAAAAAAATTTCAAAACCAAGAATATTTTAATACTGGTTTTTGATATAATATTTTATAATAAAGCAATAACCATATAGAAATTAAAATTTACAATTTACATTCAACATTTATAATGACATTTTCCATGTATAGGTACCTAATTAGTTTTCAAAATATTTAAAAAAATTAAAATTTTTTTTTAAATATATTAAATTTTCAACTTATTTTTTTTACTCTTTTCAATGTCAATTTTTTTTTTAAGTCAAAACATTTGAAAGTGTAATCAAAGATGAGTAAGCTGTTCTTAAAGATTTTAAAGAAAATAAAAAAAACTAAACCAATTTTTTTAGCTTTGTAACTTGGAAGTTCAAATTTTGATAAGTAATAAATATACATAATAATATAATATCAATGAAATAACTGATTATTTTTCAATTATAAATATATTTATAGTAAGAACTTAGGATTTAGTAGCATTACCTACGGTTATCATTATTTTCTATATACTTTGAATTTTTCAAAATATTTTGAAGAATTGTATGCTATTAACATTCATGTTTATACAACAAACCTTTTAATGTCATTTTATAATATATTAAAAAGCTCATGAGATTAGGTAGTGAGATAAGAGCTTCGTTAGTTTAAAAATTAGTTTGAATTGACCTATTATGAAACTCGATGGTAAGACCATCTGTGTTTGTAATTTTGTATGTTAAAATTTTTTTTAAATAATTCAGTTTTTGTGTGAGTAGTGAACATTTTTAATTTAAAACTCAAAACTTACTAAAAGAATTACCTATTATAAAAAATCCTACACACAAACACAATATTCATAGGTCAATAGTAGGTCGTATTCATTATAGGCCGTTTGACTCTAATTTTTAAATTAACAAATCTTAATGTGATTTTCCAAACTTGAGCCATGTTACAAGATGGAGACAACACTTGCGACACTAACGTCCTCTTAATAATTTTATATCATAAGCAATGATTTTGGCAAAAATTAATTAAACTCGCCAAATTAAGAAAATTATATAAATGTATAATATTGCATAAATATGGATGCTGACACCGTGCCCTCTTTAAATCGTTTTATGTGCCTATACAATAATATTTGTCATAGAATTAAATTAAACAAACCATCATTTTTTAGGTAATTAATTGTGATCTTAACTACGGGCTAGTATGTATATCATTTGAGTCTGAAAATTACAATGATGATTTGAATATTTTATCTGTTGATGAACTGTTAGATGCTGTATATTGTATATAATAATTATCATGGTAAGAAACTACTCTGACAAATGATTATAGCCCCTATTGTACTTGTACAATAAGTAGAATTGTATTCAAATTTATTAAATGCAACAAATCTAAAAATTGTATTACATTCTAGTATCTAAAAAATGTATTGATTTTGAGAATACCAAACCTTTTGGTGATAGCAATAATTATCAAATAAATATTAATATCATCAATCATTTATTCACTTTGAATTTTATAATTTCAACAAAAGATTAGAATACATTGGTATTGACTATGAACATCAAAATATTGAAGTTTTTGACTATAAAGATAAAAGTTCATAAAATATAAATAAGGAAAACATTAAATACATGTAACACAATATTAAGTACTTCAATAAATGATACTGAAGACCAAAATATAAATGAGGAAACGTTGGATCCACTTACCATAGTTTTTTTCAATAAATAACACCAATCAAAATATTGCAGAAGTTAGTAAATAGAGAAGTAATAATTAATTAGTTAGTACTCAAGTAGTTAAAAAGTAAGTTGCAGAATAAGAAAAAATTCTCATCACAATTTACAAAATTATATTAGGAAAATGATAGGAAACGGATGAAGTTTTAAATCCAGATTTTTGGAATAGAAATAAAACTAAAATTAAAGTGTATTAGGCATTTAAAAGTTAGGAATAAACTAAATTGGTGTGTATAAAAATATGTTTTTAAGTACTTATTCTTTAAATTAATCTATTATGAAAGTAACCTCGAGATATTAATTAGAAACACAAATTTCAAGATATATTACCTAGGAAATGAGAATGGAAGGTGAAAACGCTGAACTTTTTGTCAATGAACTGTTTTGTATAATTCACAATTAAGGACATTAACAATTCATGAATACTTAAACATTATTAACTTTAATTTCCAAAGCACGTTCACAACTGGCTCCACTACAACAACAAGAAGTAAGTAGCACATAGTGAATATTAAACTTTTGTGGTTAGGGCTACAGCAGTGTAATAAGACTCAATATATGTGATTCTAGGAGTGCAATAAAAATAAAACAAACTTGAATACTTTTTTTTTAATTAACTTTTAAAACTGTTATAATATTACTATAAACAGTAAAAAATCTTCAAGAAAATAAAACCTAAAAACAAAAAAAAATTCTATAACATAACTTACCAACAAACCATTGTGCATTATGCCACAAATGTTGTCAATATAATTTAAAAAAAACTTAGCTGAAGATGAATACAAAATAAGACATATTCATAAAAATATCAAGCAACAAACGATAAATCCAAAGACAACATTTTTACAAAAGCTGGTGAATGTAATTTATTTACTTGTGATTTAATGACAGTACAGACTACAACAGCAGCTTCTATAATCCATATTCACTAGAGCAAGTTATGTTTATTTTAAAATTAAGCTAGCTGTTAACAACTACACACAGTGAACTTACTAATTTTCTTCTAGCTTCGTAGTATACTCAATTACTGATTTGATGAGAGTCAAACAAAATTCATCACATTTTTACTTGTTTCATGTTTGACTGATATTATTGAAGAAACTTTAAAGAAAAGCTTAAAACCATTTCTTATTTACTCTAATGGTTATACAGCACAGAACTGGAATTGTGTTATACCTATCAACTTCTTTATTACATATTAGCATAAGCAATTACCTTTATAAGTAGGTATAACATAAACTTTTATAAAGAAAAGCCATAGTTAAATGGAGTATGATAGTGAATACAGTGTTATTGAAAGAAAACTTAAAAGCAAAAAGCATATAGGTACTCAACCAAAAAAAAATTTTCCATGCTTGGTTTTGGTATGAAAAAAAAAAATCATAAAAACAAAATATGAAGAAAAAAAATTATTTACAGAGTTATACTGTGAGATCATTGCGTCTGACGTCTTCACGCGGCACTTCATGGCTGGCGGTAGCAGCAAACCGTGAAATAAAACGTATAAATAATATTCTTGTTGCATAAAAGTTAAAGATCGTTAATTATGTTATTATGGTTATTCATGAATATTATATAATATTCATTACGTTTAATACTATTCTGTATTGATATTTTATCATAAGTTAACAATTAATAATATCCAAAACAGTCTATACTCTATACCGAATATTGCATAGGTAGTATTCCAGTACTATTTATTGTCTCAGTCTTACAAACGCGTAACATGGAAAATTTACGCTCAGAGATCTCGTTTTATTAATTTAGCTAAATTAGAATGAATAGACCTATTATGAAACTTGATGGTAAATTGGTATAAGAACATTATCGGCAGTGTTTTGTTGTAAGTTTTTTACGATGATTCAGTTTTTAAGTGAGTTAAGACAGTGGCGTATTTACGGGGGGGGATTGATCCTCCTTGGTCTTTTTTCTATTGTTAAAGAATTTACCTATATATATCACTATTCACTAGACACTAAATCGTGTTTAGTATTTTTATGTGTGATATTCAATGGGTCATCCCCTCCCTATAACAATTCTCAAATACGCCGCTGAGTTAAGAGCATTTTTACTTTACAATTTATTATACACGCATAACTCACTTGAAAACTGAATCATCGTAAAAATAACTTCCAACAAACACAGATTATGTTCTTACTATCAAGTAAAAAGGATCTTCGCAAGTAAAAAGATTTTGTTCGTATATAATATTGCCTATATTTGGCCCCTTATTTGCAGCTAACAAAATGTTATGACTTATAACATAATATACATAATTATTAATTTTCATTATAATATTATAGTATTACTATCTTATTAGTTTTCTTACTTTGCCAGAAATCCTTGGATAAAATGATCAATGAGAGTAATAGTATGAATAATGAATATTCTATTGGATTAACTTTTTACGTTGATGTTTTCTTTACAATTTTACATTTACGTTATTCTTCAATCTCATGTTTCCATTTCTCAAATTTTAATTATATAAATAATGACGTATAAATGTTGAAGTTAATTTAAAAAATATTTGGTGGTATTAGAAGTTTACATTTTGTTAAATTCTTGTCGCTTCTGTAGCCCCTCAAAATAAGTATTCCAACCATCGGCTTTATATAATATGAGATCTATTTTTTACATTTTTTTGTCTAACAATCAATTAGATAGTTAGTTCATTATTTTTAAGTCCAATGAAATTTTATATATTATTTTATAAGATTATATATTTACGTCTTTATGTTTTAATCTATTTAACTTTGTTATGATTAACATTGAAGCAAATTGACCCACCATCAAATTTAGAAGTAAGAATATTATCTAGTGAATCACTTTGATTTTTTTTAGATTTTTAATTTTAAAGCAAGTTATGAGTATTTTTAAATTGTAAATTGTTTATGCATTTTAAATACTCATGACTTGCTTTAAAATTAAAATCTAAAAAACCCTATGTGGTTCCCTAGATAATAGTCTTACTTCTAAATTTGATAATACTATAATATGCCAATAATTCTAATTACTATATATCTTGGTTCATGGTATGTTTATACATCTGACGGTAGTTAGCATATCAATCACCTTATTATGATTTAAAAAAATATATATTGGGGCTATTGGGCTATATCATATACTGGCTTTAATTTCAATAGACAAAATTAGTATAAGAATAGTTTTTTTTGGATTAAACATTACCTGAACCTTATGAATTGGACAACAATTATTCGAAAATTCTGCTAATCCAACAAGCGTTTATGTCAGGATGTAACGCGCGGTTTTTAAAATAAAGAATTTGACAACAAACCGAAGATATCAATGAGCTAGTAAAATGGTAATAAACTAATTACTATAACAATTATAATGACAACAAAAATATAACAATGAAATATTTCTTTTTAAAATGTTTTTATTTTCATAAATAGCCACTATAGGTATTTACGGCGGGCTACACCGGCTTATAATAATAGTAATTAATAATTATAATACTTCCTATATAAATCGTAATAATAATAATAATAATAATAATAACACGGGTGGTCTACCCGTCACAGCGTTTGTCAACACAATTAATATAATATATAGGAATAAATTTTATTTTATTTTTTTGAAAGACTCGGCCGGCCGATCACGCTTCGAGAGGGTAGACCTCACATTTACATAATTGCACTCGAGAACCTGACAAAAATCAACAAAACAAAATAACAATGTATGCGCTCAATATATAGCACACGTCTCTGCAGTATCAACACAATCACAATTAACATGATAAATTTATACACAATAAGGTAGGTACTGCCGATACGGTCATCGGGTCATCACGTTATGGGTAACGATTCACAAAATCTCGTGTTAAAAATAAAATATATTATTACAATTTACAATAAACAGCAGCGCGGTTCACAATGTTATATTATTCCTATACGAGTATATTATAATATGCGGTCCTAATCATCTATCAGTCATAATAAACCTATATATCGTAAGAATTTAAGAAAAACAGAAAATATTCGCAAACGTCGCAGCTATAATAATAATATATAATAATCATACCTATTGTTGTAGTATTGTTATTATACCATATAGGTACATGCGATGTAAAAAGATTGTCCAACGAAAAAAATTTCATAGGTACGTACCTACAGCTACAGCAATACATAGTATTTTGTGTATCGAAATAACTTGTAAAGCGCTTTATTACAAACGAAAAAAATATGTCATACAAATTTATATGTTAATAGTTCATATTATTGTGTACCTGCGTTAAATCTGAGAGAATACTATGAGATCAGAGTAAAAATTATGACTCCGAAATATCCGACCGCGGTTGAACACGTAATACATATAATCATTATTATGATAATAAAATATTATGTTTATTACAATAGGTTTTAATATTATATGCACATGCATTTTGTGCCTACGCGATAATTGCAGTTATTTGAGTGACGTATACTCGCGCGAATATTATTATATTGAATATTCTAGATAGTAAACATTTGCTACGCGTCTGAGGAATTTGATTTTGGTGTGGGATTCATGGTTTCGTACAATTTTCGGTTTCCAAATATCAAAGTTATTACGAATATTGACTTTTGAACTATAGCTGCTTTTTTTAGTTTTTAGGCGATTTAAATAGTTCCTCTTGTCTACACCTATTTATTGAAGTGCAAAGGGGTCGAACCCACAGGAGCGCCATTTGTGGGTAACAATAGGTGTACATTACAGCACGATATTTTTCTGTGTTTAATCATCCTGCCTTACAATTTACAAAAGCACCAAAATTACATAATATGAGTAAAAAGTACAAGATATATTATGAAAAGTATACCTAGGTTACGAATGCATGACAACCAATATTTTCTACCGTCCAAATTTTTTCGTTATAATAATATAATACTATAATAAGTCGTTATTTATAGTAATAATTATATTGTTTAAAATTGTTGAATGTGAAATGTAATTTGATCACTATTCATTACTTATTATATTTGATTAAAGGCAGACGTTTTTACACGATGTCGTGTTTTTATAATTTGTATACCTAGTCTGTTATTATTTTAATAATCATATACCTATAGAGTATATAATTATACTGTGTTGACGATATACCTACACTCTACAGCATATGTTTATGTATATTTTAAAGACCATTGGCAACATGGGTCATTGAGTGTGGGGGGTGGTTACGGTTAATTAATGCTACACGAATTTATTTGGGGCGAGGATTCGTCGATAAACGTCGGGAGATCATTATCATCTAGGAGCTAGTGACACTGGACATCAGTGTGACCGTGGCCATCCGCCTGCCACACCAGGACCCCTAATATATATTTATATTAAAACTAAAATCCAAAGAAAAACATGGTGAAAAATAATTAATAACTAATAATTCATTCAAATACATATTAACCTTTCAGCCCCAGCATACACGCACCGCAGAAAAAAATCCATGTAGCTACCTATTTCTTATGATGAAAGAAGCGATAAAAAAATGTTTTCCTTAAATTTTTCACTATTATTAAAAATAAAAATCAGAAGCCACCACAGCAAATCCAGTTCACATTATTGCATCAATTAAGTGTGTAGTCACTGCTCGAAAAGATGTGTATCAAGTACCATCAAACCACAATACTCATTTTCACTTACTACCCCTTATACGATGTCTCAGAATTCGATAGAAATTATATTTAACCACCGTTCGAAAAAGTTTTTTTTGTCATACAGTTGACGGCGATGGAATCAAATTTAAAAGCCAATGCAAACTGCCAACTCGATAGAAAGGTCTATCAGTTTTGACATATTTGAAGCATTTCAATAATATATTTTTATTTTTTATTAGACATTTTTAATAATAAGTTTTGATTCGATGTTTTTAAAGGATATCGAATCATACATTTTAATCAAATTTAAACTCTCTGAAAAATATTTATATTTTAAAGTATAAAAACGGTATTAGAGTAAACTCTACGAATAAATCTCGACTGTCAAAATAAGATGTACATAAATATCTTTATACTTATGTATATCGCGCGTATCGAAATATTGATTATTAACTTTTTCATTATAATTATTACTATATTTACTATTAGGAATGATTATAATATATATATATATATATATTTATACACCTACCTACTCGAGATAAAAGAAGCATATTATACACGAATATAATTTATTGAATTATATTATTATTATTATTATTGTATTAAGAATACCCAAAAGCAAAAGGAAATTAATTAATAACATAAATCATTTTTGCCCAAGTTGTTAAGATAATTGCCTAGTCGTGAGTTGTGAATGATCGCTTCACAGCTAAATCCGAAAAACGGTTATTATTTTACCTATACATTTACTCAAATCTCTCGTTCCTATAGTTTATAAACAATCTATAGGTATACCAATATTGAAAATAACGATATTCCGTCTGCGATGAGAGTAGTAGTTAATAGTAATAAAATTAATCGTTCTACGACACAACATCATCATGGTTATTCTTACTCGAATTGCTTAATATCCTCACGGTTAAAAGAAAGCTCTTGGTAATTGTATAAGAAAAATAGTGTATTCATTTAAAAATATTTATATTGATGTCCAACTAAAATGTCTAGGGAGTTGTTTCCTTACAATGTACTATTTTTAATTAAATGAAACGATCAGACACATATCAATAGGCTAAATCAATATCACCTACCTATATATTTCCAACATTAAAGCGCGTGTAGGCATTTGAATATTATGATTACATTTTGTCGTGTTCTAAACTATTATAACAATAAAATTGATCGATCGTATAGTACCTATCAACCAATGTAGCTATACCTCGTTTATCGATATTCTACAACAACAAAAATTCTATATGAACGACATTAAACTCGATAGTTTTTATAAATAATAGGAAAAACGCACGTTTGCGTGGTAAATTATTAATAAATAAAATCAAAATACCTATCTATTATTATTACAGCGTACGTGGCCCGACAGAACGTTCACCGTCATTGCTTCGGGTTGAGTCGACAAAGAAATGTGGGAAAAAATCCAGAATTTAACTCACGTCGTTACCAATCAAATCACCGTTATAACATAACAAGGCGATAGTAATATATTCGTGAGATACTCATATCGCAAGTCTCGAAAATGTAATTATGCTGAAATAAATTACAAGTCGCACGTTTGAAATACAAGCAATCAAATGTGTACCTAACCTCGTGGGTTAAAATTAGTTACTATATATTGTGATTATGTTGTATTGGAGGTACAACAACAGAACGCGAAACAGACACGTGACAATCGTATTCAATCTATTCCGGTAAATTCTGTCGAATATTGTTGTTCGACATCGATCCGAGTGTAAGTGGTGCGCGTAGCGTTTTAAAAATGTAAAAAAAAAAAATCGACGATAAGCACAGTTCGTACTTTCAGAACACGAGAATACTTTCAAACTATATTATATTATATATAAACGAATGTCGTCATATCTACAATATCTATACAATATGACTCGTGTCGTTTCCGCCGACCTCGGTAAATCGTTATTATGTTCAAAGTCAACGGTATCGTTTTCGTTAGGTACTAAAATAGCCCTACTAATTAACTACTATAAATACTACTAATAAATAAATAATGATAATATTAATAATAATAATAATAATAATAATATAACAACATCAAAAATATGTCAGCCAAACGCCAAATACTACGGCGGCGTACTATTAACATATTATGTGGTTGCATTATAATATAATAATATCATCGCAGCCTGCCACGAGTGATGGTGTGTAATATTTGGATCATATTGTATACAGGGTGTTTGTGGAGGGGGCGAAGTTTGTACACCTCGCACGGGGTCGATGGAGGACGGGGACAATAATATAATATTATTATTATTATTTTGGTGGCGTCAGCTGACGACTCCGACGAGGAGTGACTGCAGCAATGAACGGACGAAGAACGGACGACGGTGCGATAGGTCGTCGGCGCGTTTAGTCGCTCGTCAGGTCTTTGAGCTCTGTGTAGCCGCCGCACATTTTCTTGCACAGGGCTCGGTCAGACGCATAAAGCTGGTACCGCTTCTTGTACACCGCGAACCTGAAAGATATACAGACAAAACTGCAAATTAGACACCCATCGAGTGTGATAGTATACTCTCGTAATATGTTATGTATTGCAAGATTATTATTATTATTATTATTTTATGCATAATATGCGTATCGTGCACCGTACTGATCATCTGCGTAGGTTTTGTGTCAACGAGTGAATTTGATTTTAGCACATTGTTCTCGATATCAATCATTGAATAAAACGTGGTTTAACTTTTAATTATTAACGTTTTAGTTTGTTAACGAGTAGAGTACACTAGTAGAGCACGACAACATTGTACTATGTACCATTAGCTATTTTACTCCACTCCTATATTTTCTTCGATATTTTTAAATATTAATAATAATTTAAAATGTTTTTAATATATTTATAAATTCAAATTGACAAACAGATAAAACCATTGCAGACGATCGTAGGTCGTGTGGCCAGGGATATACTATATATAATAGTAATAATATGGTTCGGGTGCGCTTTATTGAGACATCGCAGATGATATATCCTAATTAATTATTGGATAATATATCCATGTTAAGAAATGACCCATTGAGACCGATTCCTGCAAATGTAACCCCCGATTTGGTATTTTAACAAGGATCCCCTGTCATTTCCAATGATAACTAATACATTCAAAAATGATAATAGCAACATCAATTTTGGAAAATGACAGAAAACAAAATACTTAGGAGTTTGAACACCTACTATAAATATGGATGGCGATTGGAAGTTTTGTTTTGGTAATTGAAACCAATATTAGCGCAGCGCAATAGAATAGCCTGTACGTAAATATAATAATACATAGCGAGTAATTGTAAAATGATAACCGAATCAACTTGAGCGAACGCCACAAGAAAGTCTGATGTTTTTGTTCCACATGTTATTTCGAAAATAAACACGTTTGTGAACAGATGGGTAGTATTATTTAAATCTTTCTATTTTTTATAGTTAAAATTTTTGTTCTTTGAGAATTACTCGAAAAAAATTGCTCTCGATTGATCGCGCTATGTATGTTACTCTCTTCATTACGATATCAAGTCGTTAAAGTTAAAAAAAATCAACTATCGAGAATACGCGAAATTTTCAGACATAACAAATATTGTCGTGGCTATCTTATTTTGTATGTACCTAATACAAAGGTACACTAATTAATGCTCCCGAGTAGAACGTATTTATCTAACCCCGTACGTACGGAGATGTGCTTTTAAACAGTTTTCGTCACTATTATAAGAACACATGGGCGCCCATTGAGGGGGGGGGAGACGAGGAACTTGTCCCCCTGGAAAAATTGTATGAACTTATAATTTAATAACTATTAGCATGATATTGATAGCATAAAATGAAAAACTTGAGAATTTTGTTATTTTGCCCCCTCCTGAAAAGTTACCTATGGGCGCCCATGATGTATGAACACTATCACATACGTTCTCTGGAGGTGGGTCGATAACGCTGCAGAACGTAATTGTCATCTTGAAAATTGTCTACAGACGGCTGTGATCGGTGTTTCTCTATATAATATATATTTTTGGACCCCCTCGTTCCATCTAGGCCATAGAGAAATCGCAGTAATATTATATTGCAGGCAGTCTAACACGCGAAACGTACAAAACGCTTTGGTTTAATCACAGACTCCATTCGGCAGTACCGAATGACATCTACATAATAAATTAACGTCCACAACAATATAATTGTGCAAACAATTTATCTAGAGAGTCCATTAACATATAAGAGAGTGATCAACTGGTGTTATAGCAGCCATTAATCGTCCAAACAATTCCCACATTTTTTTAAATTAAAAAGTATATATTATACAGTATGATGTTATATATCAGCCAATTTATAAAATATTAAACAATTATGCATACCCAATATAGGAAATGTCGTATGGGTGTACTAACTATTGGTAGGTAAGTACCTTTAATATATTATATTTGTTCATTATACATAGCTATATAAATTCAAAATATGAATACTGATATTACATTATTATGGTACAAAAAAACCATGTGAATAATAAATAATAATGGACAAATAATTTTCATGATTACATATTATTTAAATTAAATTATCGTGTAAAAAAAATGGCGGTTATAAAAAATTTGACTCAATCAATCGACCACGAGGTTCATTATCAATGATAACAATCAACCAATAGAAAATGTTCGCCGAGAGTAAACCACTTTCTTACATATTAAGATTCTTTAGACTTATCTGTTGGACGAAAAAAATTATTCATCGTTGTTCGCTGTAAATCGCATTGTTAGTCAGCTAAAAAATATTGTCAATCAAGAACAGCGAAATTGTTTTTACGGTTGGGCGAATTTAATAATATTAAATACTATACATTATTCTCTCTGTTAATCGATTAGTCGCAATACATTTTTCCAAAAACTAATAACATAATATTATAAATGAATCGGGATCGAAATCCCGTCTCAAATGGCGATGTAGGGGTCGCCTATTCGGGGTCGCAGTGCAGGGAGTGTTTTTTTATTTCTGTCAATTTGACAAACGGCATTATGCAAAATGCCACAGCTCCACCGAAGGTAATACAATTTTAAATACTAATAATAATAATAATACGCATACAACCCTCATTAAAATATTTAAAAACTATAAAACAATATTATTTAGTAATAGGTTTATATTATAGATGAATTATTATTATATTACCTGCAGATGATGTCGGTAATGTATGTGTGTATGGTGAACAGCGAATGATTTAAGCCTGAACTATACGTAACAACAACGGTGCTTGCCCACCGACAACTAAGCATGCACAAAACTAAGTAGGTAAGTATATATTATTATTAAAAGGAATCATAGGTATATTATTGTTATTGTTGTATACAACCACAATGTATTATACTATTATACCCAGTAGGTACACACTACTGAATGCGTTTGCACTCTGCAACTAGTAGGCATAATATATTTTTGAGATCGAAGCGCTAAATAATATTATAATATTATGAGATCAAGATTACTATACTACTTAGGCAAACGTAACATGATGATTGGTAATGCAACACACATGGTCAAAAACGATATTATTATGATGTTAATTACTCTTCGTCCGATGTCCACATTCGTAAGAATAGTAAATACATATGTAATCGGGGCTGTGAATTTGTATGCTTTGTTTTTTTCGCTATTCTGTAGAAGCAATAATTGAGTTTAATAAAAATATGTTATAAGAAAGTATACGAAATTATATTTTCCTACCACAGCATAGACAAAAAAACTAGGATCTTTTTAAAAAAAAGTTGTAATTTGTATTATTTGTTAATATTAATGTTATTTTAATTCAATGTTTTCTTTTATATTATTCAATTTTTGTTTGAAATATAAATACATTTTTATGTCCTATTGCTGTTTTTAATGTTTTAATACATTTTGGGATTTTTATAGAGCTTATCTATTGGCCAATTTTTAGTGTTTATAAATGTATGCTTACAATTTTTTAGAGCACTAAATTCACAGCCCAGTAGGTACCTTTAAAAGACAACATCCAGTAATATGTGTGCTCATGAATAAATTCAATGATACAATATTAACATTGAATTTATAAGTTCACACATGCAAGTGTAGAAGTACGTACAATACGTTTATACCTATGTATAAATGTAATATTTTGAATTTGGAATTGAGTTACATGAAAAAATAAATAAATATACAAATAATAATATTATATGTATTTGTACAATGTACATACATATATTATTATATAATACAATACAAGTTATTTGGTAAACGTCACTGTGAGACTACAAACAAACCTCCGACAACGTTTCCGAGGGATTCGTACAACAATTGCCGGCCCAAACTACGCTATAAATTATGTATAATGCATTAGTATTAATATAGGTAATATAATATATAATATACTATCATGTTATGGGTGAAAACGAAAAAAAAACACAACAAACTTTACTAGAAAAAAAATGTTAACGGTAATATAATAATAATAAAAAAAATACGATGAGACGTACGGTTGGTTCGGTAGCCAGTTATTATAGCTGTTAGTTGTTACAGCATATTACAATAATAATAATAATAATAATAATAATAATAATAATACAATATGTGTAGTATAGGTACTTTATACGTATTACCTATTAGCAAATGGCGAATAGGAATTAATATACGTCAATATTGTTAGGATTTTTAAAATGTCACTATAATAATATGAATATAACGACTGCAATGTATTGCGCGCGCGCAATGCACATAATTATTATAATGTAATATGAATGGTTAGGTACCTAGCCGAACCAACGTGATCACATCGCGTTTTGTACAACATTGTTAAATAAATAAGTATATCCATTCTCTAATATATTATAAATACTAAATTAAATTATTTAATCATAATGGATAATGATAGTAGCGAAATAATAATAGTAATAATAATAAAAATAATAATAGTAATAATAATTATCATACAAGTATCGTAGAGAAACAAGAGGGAAAAAACAATCAAAAGCCAACTCTTACAAATACTAATCGAAACGTTATAAAATACAGGCTTTCGATAAAAATATAATAATTTTTATAATTACTAATATATTAGATTAGATAGGTACACTTTTAAAAGATGATCAATGAACATGTTTAGCATACAATAATTATTAAAAACAAACTAAATATAAGCCTATAACAGTGCAAATAATACAATTATGTATATATGGATAATATATTATACAATACATATATACATACAATTTTGATGCATATAATATTATTATTAAATTAAAATTAAAAATGGTAACAAAGCAAGCAGGTACAAATCGGTGCGCAAAATGTTTACTATTTAATTTTTCTCTTTTATAAATAAAATGTCTTATAACACATATACATATGATAGAATAAATTATTGAATAATTGCACATGATATAATTCCCGCTAATTGGCTTACGTTGCGATCGTATATTATTATATCGAATCGGCAAGATAAGTCATATGGTCAAATGCATTAAACAATATTTATGCGAAGGTGACATAAAAACGGTATTATTTTGCTTTTGAACTACAGATTAGACATACATAGATAATATATATATATATATATATAGTGTATGAATGTGTGCATATCTGTACTCAGTATATATAAATGTATGTAAGTTTGTCTGTGACTGTGTGTGTTTGTTGAAAAAATTATACTAGTAAATAAATAAATAAATAAATAAACTGTGACGAAAATTTAAATTAAATGTATTATTAAATGTATAATTGAAAATTTATGAACTTTCAACGTCACTACAAAAACAATTTAAAAAAATAATTACATTATAATAACTCGAATTAAGCGAAAGGAGAGGGTTTTTTTATAATCAAGCTGCTTTCTATACAATCATGGATCGTTCTTGTTGCGTGTGTGTGTATGTATGCATAAAACAACTGCCATTAAGCCGGACATTATGAAATCGGTATGTGTGTTATAAAAAAATTTAACTTTTTTCCTTCGTATAAAAAGTCCGAAAATTTAGATTATTTTTCCCTTTCCGCTGCACTCGAATTTTAAACAATTCCTTCTCTCCCACTCTTTATTTCGTATTGGTGAGCGGTAGTACGTCTTATTGTACTCAAATGAAGTATACAGGTTTATTGGATGATTGTATGAATATTATAAATTTAAATGAGTAATTATACCTGTATTTTTTTAATGTTTTTATAAATGATTGACGATTGACTAGATTCGATTGCATTGCGAAAGTGAAAAATAACCCATGAAATACATACAATGTGTATAATATTTGTATATATTTTGTGTGAAATGTATATATATATATATGTATGTATGTTAAAAACAGAGTTAAAATGTTAATGACGATTTATTGGTTAATATTATTGTGTTAAAATTACTAGGATTCTACTATATAGGAACTACTTGGAAGTGGTATAATTATTTCGAACCAAAACCCTATTTGCACTAGAAATTTTATGTTAAAAACAAAACAAAATAATTATACAACAATAAAAATTAACTTGAGCCAATTATTTCGATATAGTCTTACACAGCACCAATTCTTTTTTTTATTAACAAATATTACATCGTTCACGCGGAAATTAAGAAACAGATACCTCTATTATAATTTATAACATAAATTATGGAATGTGTGTGAAATGTTACGATGGCATTAACTTATGAGTATTACGAGTTTATACCTATTTATCACATTCGAAATAATTATAAATTTATTGTAAAATATATATATATATATATATATATATATATATATTATTGTTGTCGTTATGAAAAATTATGTAGTTTATTGAGACAACCATTGTGTAATGGATACGGTTATATAACACGTGAAGTATATAATATTTTAACATTCAAACGAAGAACCTTATTTTTCTTTAAACGTTATTAACAATATCATTCAATTTATGAAAATTAACATTAATTTACGCCAAGTATATAATAGAAAATAAATAAATAAATATTAAAATATGTCAATTTATGCATAAAAATATTATGAATATTACCTACCATGAAATAACAATTTTAAAAAAGCACAGATAGGTATATTTACGATACCACATAACATTGATATTTATAAGTTATATGTATTTTTCTAAATGAGTGATTAGAACGAATTTACGATAAAAGTATACCTAAATATTTAATATATTATTTAAAAATGTATGTATATATCATAAGAGGCAAATGTCATGGACATTTCAGAAATTAAAAATAATTTGAAAAAATGACGATAAATTAAAAAAAAGAGAATGAAACATATAAAATTATAAACCGACTATACGAGGCATGTACACATTTTGTTACTCATTAGACTGAGTTAGGCGCGCAATTTGTTTTTCGTTTAAATCTCACTAAAACGTGTTAATCTATATTTTATAATTTATAAAACCTTAACGTATTACATCACTTTGCTTTATTTTTCAATTAAAATGTCAAGCAAATATTCTACTGTGCAAACAACTCTATAATCGATTTGGTTGAATTCACAGAAATATGATTGCTCGAAGGAACTTAAACTCCATTAATTAATAATAGTTAATATTTAAAATATTATTATTATCATGATAAAACCACTAGTAAGTTCAGATTTAAACTTTAGGATCTACTTTTTGATCTACTACTATCCATTCAAAGTTGGTCTTTCCGTATTGCTCGGTAATGTTTTTTTAGATGTAAATTATTTTACTTTTTTTGACCATATAAAACTTGCATGTGCCAATAAATTAAAGCATAACACTAACTCACATGTACAAAAAAAAAAAAACAATAATTAGGCTAATGTGATAGCACAAATAAAGAAACTAATGATCAACTAAGTAAACCTCTTTGTTAAATACGTCTGACCTGATAATTAAGAGATCCTTCCGACTTTTCATAAGGGAATGTTCTTATAATTTAACTACATAATTTAACTTGTAAACATCTGAAACAAAGAAAATACACAAAAAAATCAATTAGTTGGTTTAGTTTAAAAAATTACCATTCTAAAAAATAAATAAATAACAATGCCTATAAAAATGCTTAAAAATATAGGTAGCACAAATTTTTTTTTTCTATTTCCCTAGAAAAAAATATACAGACATAATATATATTATATAAGTATATATTTATCTAATTATTTATTTGAATGAATTGATCACTTAATGAAAGTCCTAAAAATACTCGGAGGTGCTGGGGGTGCTACCAAATTATGGAGCCATTCAGTCATACTGAGCTAATGATGGGTTGATTTTAAATATTGTATATTGTTATGAATCATAAATATTATTTTTAACTTACTAATTTATTGTAGGATCTATGACCCGACTGGGCATTTTTGATAGGTACCTTTATGTTTATTAAACTGTTTAGGTACTTATTTCAGAATTATATTTTAACTGGGCTGCGTAAAATATGTTTAGACCCCCGTAATTAAATACATAGTTTTGGCATTGCCTGGCATATAATAATCGATATTGTATGCAATATATATATATATATAATAAATTCGTTTATAAATTAAAATTATTTCATTAAATTTTAATATCACTATTGTAATCATTATACCAATTGAATGAGTAATAATGAAAGTTTAGTGTTTTATTCTACCTAAGAAATGTGCACCATTATTATTAAACAACGATGTTGTAGTCAAATTAAATTGTATATAATGTCATACGCGAGTATGTCATTTCGGGCGTTGTTCGTTATCATTTTATTTATTATGAAATTGCTTATTTTTTCCGAGCTGTAAACGACGTGTGAAACAGCAGTAAGTAAATGCCTATGTGGCTATGTATATAGTCTACCTGCCATAAATGCTCTAAAACTTACCCAACTAAATTTGAACACTATATTTATAATATATTATTAGTATCACCTTATTTATATATTTGATATTTTAATATAAAAGGAGTTATTTTTGTTTTACAATTGTTGCTGTTACAATAGCATGTTATTGTGCAGTAATTGTTCAAATTTATCAAGTGCTGAAAAAGTGAGTATATAACGAGTTGATAAGTGAGTGATTAACTTACAGTAAGATAAATTTGTAATCGTATACAATAACTTTAATGAATTTATTTCTGATAGAAGGTACTAGGTACTATAGTACATAAACCTGTTACAGACCGATCTTAATGAAATATAAACGTCGAGACTTTTGGATTAAATATGCGTTTTTATTTTTTTTTTTAATAGAAAATTATATGGACTGGAAAAAAATGTCGTGGTATGGACAATTTCAAGTTAATAAAGTTTTGAATTATACACGTTTGACTTTAAAATATCTCTTATAAAAAATAATAATGAAACATGAAAGAATAAAATTATTTATATATTTATTTTAAGAAAATGTCATGAACAAACATAATTTACGTATAAACACTATAAACATACGTAATTTATAAGGCTCAGCAGAATTTAATGTCTTATGACAAGCGATTACAATAATGCAATGCATGTTGTATTGACAGATGAACGTTCGTGTATTGCCGTACATTGGTAGGTATTTGAAACAATCAATAAAATTATACAGAGCGATTCACTAAGTGTTCCCACCCTTTAATTCATATTCAAAATCTGATAATTATAATTTTTAAATATTCTTTAACAACATATTTTTGAAGTCTTGAGATATGTTTATAGTTTATACTACCTACTTAACTAACGGAGTGTCCTGTGGTGGAGATACAAACTCGTTTTTTTATTTAAGTTCTCTCATTTCTACTGTAAATTATTTAGAGGATAATTTGAAAAAAATGGTATTTAATTATATTTCAAAATTTCAAAAGTCGGAATTTGAATAAATTCATCACTTAATAAAAAAATAGGGGTGAGCATGATTGACGTATCCTGTACATAATTTTATTATTTGTGACTAATATAAATAGAAAGAATTTAATTTTAGCAAAATTGCATTAATGGTACCTACCTAATATTATAATATTAATATATTTTTGTTTAAAGCACAATGATAAAAAACTTATTATCTATTTAATGATCAACGAATGTTTTTTTTAAAATATATATTCTGAAAAACGTGTTTTATCATTATTTCTGTTATTGTATTAATACATAGACAGTGCCACATTGGGTAATGGGTATGTACTTATTTAGTTGATGAAAAACAATTTTTAAGAGGTGAATTATATTTTAAAGGGCTATTATTCGATGTAATTCAGCTCTATACCAAAATATCTTTTATCAAAATAACTAAAAAAAATAATATTATAAGCCATTAGCCATAGGTGTATGTATATTATATGTATGGGTATAAGACATTTTGGTACTTATTGTTTGTATTTTGTAGAGGAAACAACATAAAATCACGAAAGTCATGAACATGTAAAAATCTAGCTACACTGACAATGCCTACTTATAGTACCTATACTCAAATAGCGGCTGCGGCGGGAAAACGTACTTTGACAATAATATTTTAGTTTTGTACCATTGCACGTGCTCATTTCGATACTGCGCTATCTTATAGCCATATATTACAAACACGTTTTAATCGCAGTATGTATAATACAACAAAATATTTTTAGGTACCTAAAGTACTTAATGCGTACGAGTGTACCAATTAGTGCCGTAGAGCGCGTCTGAAATATTGTCATTATTATGAATTATGATTGTGTAAACGTTGTACGAACTATAATTGCTGATTTTATATTAGAACAAATTTAATAGAACGCTACAACCGTGTGTTGTCGCTAAATTCTACTTTACAAACGTGTAACTTTAATTAACGTGCAAATTTACGTTAAACAGAGCAAAGCTGCCTTTAATATTTGTACGATTGACCTACTATCGAACTCAAAATTAAAAATATCAGAGCGCATGGCTTGTGAATGCCGGTCAAATCGCGAAACGTTAATATGGGAGCTGCGTTAATAAATTTGTGGCAACAAATTTTCACCCTTTCACCCTTTATTAGATATTATTATCTTTGATGTATACGTATTGCCTACTATAGCAAAATATGAATTAATACCTAATCTTAGTGAAAGAAGAGACAATGCCAAAAAAGAATATTGTTGGAAAATTCAATTTTAAAATGGGTCAATTTAAAAAAAATAATTTATATAAATTATGGATATTTTAGAGAGAAATTGCAAGTATTATTCAGCCTTTGACGTATTACGATACATTTTATTTTCAAAACTTTTATTCTTATTTTGTAAGTGTCCAAACTGTATTAAAAATACCTATTTAATGTCTGTAGTTTAATCTGTGTGAAAAATATCAACAATTATTCACATAAGTTACTTTTGAACGCCTCCTATAATAACCGGTGTGTATACATTGGCACACCTACGGGGGTGCCAGGGGGTGCTTAGCACCCCTAAGTCTTAAATTAGCACCCCCAAATTTTTTTGAATTAAATCATTTTGTTTTAAGTGTAATTTTGCATTTAGAATGAATAATTTCCAGTTTATATTGGTAATGCAATAATTTTTACTAAAAATGTTGTTTTCGTATACTGCAATGTCTATCGGAATGATGATTTATTGATATGAAAATAATGATATAAACTAAAATTATTTAGTTTGATAGTATAGAAATGTTCAGCCATCTATTCTTAGTTAGTAGTTTTTTAATATGATGTTTTTGATTCAGTGACAACTTCACTGATATTAAATTATTTTATTTTATTATTATTTCCATTGTTCTGCATAAATACCAACAATTTATTAATTCAATGTCAAGTAATAAATGCAATATTTTATATTATTCACATTACATTACTTGTTTCAATGTTTCCTGTACATTTAAATTGGGTAAAATAAAAAAAATAAAAAAATGATGAAAGTAGTGAAAATGTAGACAACCCTAATTTCAACACTTGTTCATTTAATAATATTATAATAATCAGTTATAGGATATATTGAAAATCAGATTCATTAATTTGAGAATTTTAATGTAGTTATGTAGTAATTTATTTGAAATAGTAAGTGTAACCCGGAAACCGTATAGGTGGTGTGTGGAGAGCAAAATCTCCCACTAGTCACTTTGAGGTAAAAGATTTTACCACTCCCAAGTTTAAGACTTAATGTGCGCCTATAGTGTATAGCATAATATTAGTGAACTATTAATAATATAACAGCTGTTGATAACGATAAGACATTGTTTCGTTTCACGTTTGACGTAAAATGGGTAAGCGGTTGAAGAAAAATTACCTACGTAGAAAAAGTAAAACCATTGTGATCGTATATACAACCGCTTCTATAATGATTACTATAGAATATAGCTGCAAAGTAGACATAATTATTAATCATAGTAGTAATATATACTATATAATAGTTATTATAATAAGCTGATGAAATAATATACCGTAAAATTCATTAAATCATATTGATGACATTTGACACACCTTATCTGGCGAGTGAACACATTTATTATTATAAAATAATAATAATATTAATTATAAACGATTAATTTTAATTATTTTGCTAGCCGGCTAACGTATGTATAGTTTATATTTATCGAATGAAAACTGCCTACATGTTTCACGGGAATCACACTTTTATGGTTCCTATAAATATTATGATATAATCTCTTTTAAATATTACTTTTTGATAGTTTGATTTGATTTTTTTAAGCAAAAATTTAAGTAATTAAACTGCCTATTCTAACATTAATGAATAGCTCGTTTATTATTAATACATTTTAAAGTTTTAAGTTGATGCTACTTATCAAGTCTTGAAGAGAAACATTTTTTAAAATTTTAAAATTTTCTAAAGTTATAGACGATTAAAATGTCAAAATATTATCTGTAAAAAAAAAAGTACATATTTTATGAAAAATCAAAAAAAAATCCATTACACTCCCATATTTATAATCTAAACCTACTCGCAATTCAGTATTTACTATTTAATGATCATAATATATGCCATCAAACCAGTGGCGTAATTAAGAATTTGATTTAGGGGGAATATGTTTTTAGGGAAATCTGTAAGCCTCATATAGTAGCCTTCCCTACTAAATATAAAATGTTAGCAGTAAAATAAAAAATTTGGTGGGTTCTATCTGTCTAAGGATCTATCTCCTTCATCCCCCTTAATTACGCCCATATATCATACCAAGTAAAACCATCATGCATCCTGTGATCTACTGCAGTAGTGCGCAACCTTTTTTGATCTACGACCCCCCAAAATTATTTATTTAATAATACAACCCCCATTCCTACCAAGATTATGTAAATTTATAATATAAATTTACTTTTTCATTTGGTGTAAAATTATTGGCGACCCCTAATAAAATTTGTTACGTTTGTAAGATATAGACAAATATAACAAACGCTGATGTAATGTCCTATTAAGCAATTTTTAAAACTTGTAATTCAAAAAATTAAGTTGAAATTTTTCTGTAGAACTCTGAATTATTGTGGAAGCGATGGTGTGATTACTTTTGAAATGATTTTTATATTTTGAATGTAAAGAAAGAAAATTAGTGTGATGATTTTTCAATAATGATATGTTTTGTTTTTCACGCGCTTTTTTAACTTAGACTTTTTAGGAAGTAAAAATAGGTTCAAAAAAATAGAAATGACACTCACCTCACCCTATGCATCCGGCCGATATCGTGGCCAGTATTGCAAGTGTGGCAGTCATGACTTGTGTCGCCGAAGACACGGTCTTGGTGTTGTAGTCAGTACTGCTTGAGCTGGAGCCTATGTTGGCGCTGGTCTGCGGCGCCTCGATGAATTTGTCCTCAGCTGTAACCCTGGATCCGTACTTCTGAAGGAACTCCAAGATTATGCCATTGGTCCAGCCAAAACCTAGCTGCACCTCATATTCACCCCCACTGCCGTGACCTCCGGGTACGGTCGCATCGTACTGTCAAACACGTCATGTATGAGTACACCGATAATCGACGAAAAGATAATTCATTGAGAGAGCAGAAATAAGTCTACAGATATAGTTGTGTGTATTAAAATAAAAATTACTGTATCCACGTCTTACATGAAACCCGTCACCACCAACACAATTCTTAATAATTTACTAGCAGGCTAATTGATGTGTTCCTAATGTTATTTTTATAGCTATTTTAAAGATTTGTTTTAAATAACCTTACGATGTATACCTTTATCATGGTAACAATCGTTTTGAATAATAATGATCAAATCATAATTAAAAAGGCTTTAGTAAAATGTATGGTTAAATATTTATAATATTTTTTTTTTACACTGAACAGTATCCCCTCAACTGTCAACCTGATAAATTTTTTACCTCACTCAAATCAACCAGGACTTACTTTTTCATACATGGCGTTGGTCTCGTTGTATGCTTTGTAGTTGGATCTCATCCATCTTTCAGCTATTTCGAACGCCAAGTCCTGCGCCCAGTTATCGCCTGAGTTGTCTAGTGACATGACCATTATGTACTGGAGTGGGGGCCATGCATTCGGGTAGTCCCATTGTTCACCGGAATGCTCCAGGGTAGTTGGTATGCCCCCCAGGTTGTTCATTATTTGTGTCTTTTCCAAGTACTTAAGCGTCCGGGACACAAAGTCTTCGGTTTTTTTTGGGTCATAACAGCCAGTCCATAGAGGTGATATGTTGGTTGGGTAAAAATAATCACGCTTGATTTCGTTCAGCATGTCGTAGTCCAACCATGCACCTACTTCCTCGTGCCATAGAACCGCCGTCACTGCTTCTATCCATTTATTGGCGATGTTTTCGTACTTCAGTGCCTTGTCAGACACATTCAGCTCTCGGTAGAAATCACTTAATATCTTGGCATTCCAATACACTATAGCGTTCAAGTCCACCGGAATGATGAACCGTGTTTTCAAGTTGGTCAGATTTCCTGCAATCATACAATGAAATTAGCTATTATGTGCAACGTTTTCGCGCATACTAGTCTATTACAATATTATCCGATAAAGTGCAGCTTTTACTCATTTACTGAGTAATACAATTGAGAAAATTGTATTTAATACATTTTTCCATCAATGTATTAAATTTCAACATTATTTTAATTTTATTATATTATTTATCTGTCAAATAAATCGAAATACTTGGCAGATCAAAATAATAAGTAAGAAAAGCTCATATGCATATATAGGAGTCTTCTTGAACATTAAACAGGTATTTGATCGAGTTTGACACCAAGGGCTCCTCCAAAATATTAAAGCAATTTCCCCCCCCCTTCCCATACTTATTTTTACTTATAAAATCATATTTTAGTAATCGCCACTTTTCTGTGCGCTCAGGAACAACTTTTTCAAATATTTCTAAAATAAAAGCCGGTGTCCAGTAAGGTGCAGTTATTGCACCATTCCTTTTTAACATCTACACCGCGGACCAACTCACAACTCAAAACACAATAGTAGCCGAATTTTTGGACGGCAAATCACTACTTGCATTCCACTTTGACCCAGACATAGCTGCCTCTTTTATGCAAACTTATCTTGACCTACTAGCCTCATGGTACACAGAATGGGGCCTGAAATTAAACTAAACGAAATCGCTCTACTCTGCCATCACACTACGCCCCAGAGACTATCCACAACTATTCTTCAATAATCAACATCTACCCTACTCTAAAAACGTCAAATATCTTTGACTAACCCTAGAGCGCCGGCTTACATGGGCTTCTCATATACGCTCCAAACGTTTTACGCTCAATGATCGTAGCCGTAGACTACAACACCTACTGACCTCTAAACATATTCCTCTGAACAACAAGCTCTTTATGTACAAAATTTTATTTAAACCAATATGGGTCTATGGTATACAGTTCTGAGAGTCAGGAAAACCTACTAACATCAATAGAATACAAACCTATCAATTCAAAACTTTAAGACAAATCACTAAAGCACCTTATTATACGTTTCCAATCCATCACGACCTCTACATAACCTTTGTTGCAGACGGCTAAAACACACTACAAAAGATTCCATAACCGCCTCTTAAACTAGGTACAGAAACCCACTCGTGCATGATATATCTTTCTTGACTATCCCTGGAAATCCTCCCAAACGGCTAAAGCGCAAGTGGTGTAGAAATCTACAGACAAACTAATTCAATCTTAATATTCATGTTTTTTTTTACTGTAGTACCTCCACTGGGAGGCTTCTGCGCTCTATTATATCTATATATTTGTTTTATTATTATTTTTATTACTCTCTATTATCTCAGTTACTCTTATTGTTCTTTTTTGAAACCGATTAAATAAAACATAGTAAATAATAATAATAGGAATTAAATTAAAATTATTTTCGATGGGAGGATTATAAAAATCGTAAATTATTTCGAACATACCTGAAGTGATTAAATTCTATTTATTGAAATATCGTAAGCACCATCAAAGCAAATTCGAGTTATAATTAAGTTTAGTAGATAAAAATAAAATAAAATAAAAACAATCATGTCTCACATTAATTGTAATGCTCATATTTTTAGCAAAACATAAAATAATTAACAAGATGATACATTTTAGGTGCACATCATTTATATAGTATAATGTAGGTACACAGGGTGACGTATAATTGTTAGTTATTTAGTCTTATTCGCAAGACATTATTATAATATGTGGTATACACGACTATACAACACACTTAGAAATGGTTTAGAAATATTTACTTTATATACCAAATTTTAATTTGTATAAAAACTATGATCAAATCGTGTATCTAACAATTATTGTAAAAATGACCTTTAATATTCTGGTATTATAAATTTAAATATCTAGTTAATTACGATAGCTCTTAATTTCATTGAAATATTAATCCCTCAAACGTAGTTCTATACTAAGTCAATGTAGGTACTTTCAATTTCGTTTTAATTTTAAATAGTCCTAAAAGGATACAATTTTTCTATAGGAGCAACACAAATACATTTTGATGTAATAAACTTGCCTATACCTACGTTAACAAAAATAATCCAACAATGAACCTAGTCCTGATTTAATTGTTGACCAACAATGCAAGCATTAATTGAACATGTATATAGAGTAGCATATTTTCAAGGTCATGATAATTTATAAAATTTATTTGCTTTAATTTTATGATGCGCATATTTAAAAAAAATATATATATTTTATTAATTTGTATTCAAACTTAATTTGTAATTTACATGAATTTATATATAATTCACTCCCATTTTTTAGATACTACAGATCTTTCAGAAGTAAAATAAGTACCTATATGTATTTTATGATATACTTGCAACTAATATCTACCATTTATTAGTATTATAGCTAGTGTATTTTCAAAATGTAAAGTACATTTCAACATTTTGTAATCTACAATTAAGTCGTAACAATAGTTATTGAAATCAATACACAGAATCTAAAATTAATAGATATTTGATTTAATGATAATTAATAAAATTTATTAAATGAGCGCTGTTTTAATATTTTTTTGAAATAGTATAAATTAAATTATTAACGAACATTTAAATTTATATTTTTTCCATTAGTACATTTTTGACGAAGTAAGAAAAATCATTTACACATCAATCGTTAGATTAAATATTATCTTTCTCGCGAAGACTGAAAAGTAAATATTTTGTTTCAAAATTCATAATATTCAAGATATTTTTTATAATAGTGTAGGTAGGTATTATATAATTTATACCGTATGCGATAATACATCAATACAGAGTATTAAAAAGCGTTTTGACAATTTTTTAAAGGTATATAATTTATAATTTAATGTAACAATATACAATGTATAAACAATAGTACTTATACAAAAAATATGATAAAAAATGGTTTTAGATTTCTATTTATAGTACTAAGTTTAAATAGGTATTTATATTCATATAAAAGTATTTAAATTATAAATTTAATGATTAAATATTTTTAATTTGTATTATTTAGTTTGTAAGTATATTGTAATTGAAATTTTAATATTATATTAAAGTCACCTATATTTAAAATCTTATGAAGACATAAAGATTTATGTTAACTGGTTTGGTTCAAATTTATTATGTAGTAATAATTAAGTAATATGTTTAAGGAGCCACGAAGACTCGAATTGAATTTGTAATTCTATAAAATTATGAAATAATACTATGATTGTATGAGTATTAAACACATCTTATGTTTTTTTCACAAATTATTCATTTAAATTATTTTGTGTAGACAAAATATATTCGTCAAAGTAATAAAAAACTGGTGTTTTTAGAAAAGTTAATTTGTTTGTTAAGTGTTATTATGACCATACCAGGTAAGTCAAAACAAAACAAAATAAAATAAAACTGAGATTTTTTAAAATTTAAACTACTATTTAATAATATAGCGTTTATTTTTCAAACAATAGATTTTATACTATAGGCAAATAATAAGGTATTGTTATTTACTACATTTCCGGCACAAGCGTTGCATAGGTTCTATAGGGCAAAATATATACAACAATTTCCTATAGAAACCCATATATTATATTATAGTAGAAAAATTGAAAACTATACTACATATAATAGTAATACATTAATAAAAGTAAAAGTTCCTCGATATGAATCTTAATGGAGACCACAGGTCATGGTTGACTAAGTCATGATTTTATAAAAAAATTTACTCTGAAAAAATTAACGATGATAAATAAATAATCAGAAAAGAAAAACTATATACAAAATATAACCTTGAGGTATACAAGAAAAAATATCCGGTAGTGCTAAGTACAGATAGAGTCAGTACACTGAGTTCAAAACTATTGTTTTAAAATAAACGTATGACTAGGCGCTTTTATTTCATTGTCATAGATATAAATTTCGTTGTAACTATTACAGTAGATGTGATTTTTACCCATATTTAAGCAAACACGGAAAGCACAACATACCGTGAACGATTTTTAGCGTTACTGGAACTTGGAAGTATAAATAATCTTGTAAATTATAAATAAAACACTAGCCAGTTATTTACCTTTATTTGTTCCATTTAGTATGAACCATCTACTAGAAAAATCCCACCCAGACTCCGCAGCGGCTTTTAGTTCAGAATAGTAGTTTTCTTTATCGTTATCGGTTTTCAGTGTTTGTGCACTCATGATATCTTCCCTATAAAAATACAAAATATTATTAAATAAATATTTGAGATGCAGGTACTAATAATATTCTAAGTAAATATTTATAATTTGAAGGCAAATGGGTAATATAAAGATGCACATTGCACATATGGCCATAGGAAAAATTTAATTATTTGAAATTATTAGTTCATCGTTGATAGTATGTTCAATCAGAAATAATTTGTAACTCGAATTAATATTTTCAAAACTATAAATTAATTTTGAGTTAACTTTTATTAAATTCAAAACTTAATTACCTGTATGATTCGGGCCTGGGTCCTGTTGACGAATCTTTATATCTGGCCAATGTGTATACTTTTCCATCTTTTTCTATGTCTACTGTATGATTTAACATCCAATAGCTGAATTCTTTTTCCAGTATATCTACATTTTCTTTAAGGAAAGTTGTGTCATTTGTAGCCTCGATGTAACTTTTCATCATTGGTACCAGCATGGGGGGCTGAGACCGCATTGCATAATAAACTCTACCCCCGTTTGGAATATGACCGTAGGTGTTAATAATCGATAAAAAGTTGCTAAGCATTCCTTTTACGGTAGTATACATTTCAGATAGTAGCAGACCTCTAATAATCCAGTACGAATCCCAATAGTAAAATTCACGGAATCGGCCACCAGGTACAATAACAGGATACGGAACATAGATGATTGAATAATGGTCGGGATGTAAACGTACATCATCTTTAATTTTTTTACCGAGAAGTTTCCATAACAAGTGCAAGCCTCTAGCCCATTCTTGGAAATTTGAGTCCTTAATATCACCAATAAATTTGGGCTCTGGCTTCCAATCAGAGGGATCCCAAATTTCGAATTCACTACCTTCTTTTTCGAATGTTTCGTTGAGAAACATCTCCAGTTCTAATTTTGATGGCCTTTGTCCCGTTCTTTTCATCATATCCAAGAATATGCTCATAGTCTCATTTGGCGAATATTTCATTTTCATGTCAACAAACGTTTTTGAATCTGGGAATATGCTAGACATTTGAATCGCATGCAGCAATGGTCCATAACAGTAAATATTACTGAAATAAAAACATATTAATTGCACACAAAATTAAATTTAAATGTTTTAAATAAATCTACTACTGTCCATTGTAACTTAATAACATTCGTTTTAACTAAATTCATATGATCTTTTTCAAACTAACTACTTTTATTTATTATAACTATGTATGATTTTTTGGATAATCCTTCTTAAAGTTTGATTTTTAAGGTAGGTACCAATCATAAACTATAAATACAAGGACATGCGTCATTGAAAGTTTCGTTACACTTTTCATTTTAGTAGATGATTTTGACAACTGATAAATGCGTGAAAATTTATACACGTCCTTGCATAAAAGTAAGGAGAATCGATAAAGTATCTAATTAATTTAAACCAAAACAAAGTATACTTTATCAAAAATATACTATATTCAATGAAAAAATGGTTAAAATACAATTTGATTTAACAAAAAAGGAACTCAATAAAGTATTATTTGGTCTTTACTATTGAGTAAATAAATATACAAGTTTTTTGACATGACTAACATTAATAATTGTTGTACATTTATTTCGTAATACGAATAATAATTATTTCTATCATCATTTAAGTTTATGAGTTAAAAACTCTGAGTAATGTAGAAATTATTTTACTTTAATACACCTTTCAAATTCAAATTATTACACCATGCTTTATTATATATTCATTCAGAGAGCTTTCAGGTAATAACAGTATTATAGTATGTGATTTATTAAACATAATACATCAAGTAGGTAGTAGGTACTTAATTTAAATTCTGAATTCAAGATGTTTTTAGGTGCAAAAATAATAGTAGAATACATTTATAATAACACAATAACAATTACCCGCCATTCAATACATTTCGTCAATAAAATACTAATTTAGACTTTGAAAGTTTAAAGAAAGGGCAAATATAGTTAAAACTCGATAAGATTTCAATAAAATATTCTGTATTATAATAAAATTAAAAAAATAGGGACAAATATTAAAACTGATTAGGTATGAGTAATTCTTTTTTTGTATCTACCCAATAATAGATGATCAATAATTTTTTTAATTATACCTACGAAATAACGTTAAACTTTAAACAGGCGCCTACAATTTGTCAATAAAATTAAAGCCAATGTGACTTTAAAATCAGAATATCATTGATAAACTGATCATTTGATGCGAAAAATTCCAATAATTTATACAATTAAAATATTAACGATAAAAGAAATCAAGTCTTCCGCTAACTTTTATGTAATTGAAACTCGAAAATGAATATTCTTAGTACCTACCATTTAACCAAAACCAATGTTTAATTAGATATATGGAAATATATTTTCATTGCACAATATATAAATAGATAATCTATAGATAAATCATATAATCAGATCTATAATCTAGATTTAAACAATAATTTACTAATTTACATTAGCTTTGATGAAATAAAATAAATTGCATGCAAAATAATATATATTTACAAGCTTGATCTAATCTTTAGAGTATTTTATTTTTTAAATATTTATAATTAAAATGCATATACATAAAAACAACATAATAAAGTTTTGATGCACAATTTAGTGCGAAAGCAGTACAGTAGTGACTAGAGGGGCAAATAAAGCAACACCTTGCCGAAAAAGTCAAATTATCTGATAAATCCATTCAATTTTTAGCAAAACATTTGTGACTACTACCTTGAGAAAAGCAATTCTTAAATCGTATTAAATGAAAGTAAAAATGTACAAACAGTCACACTTAATGACTTGTATCATTAAGAAAAGTTAGAAGAGTAAGTAATACGCTATGATACATGAAAAAAAAATAGGTACCTACAACCATGATAAGTAAGTACAATTAAGTACTTCAGTAAATAAACTAGCAAGAATTATTTAACTGAACACAAATTGAAGGATACTATTTGTATTAAAGATTCATAATCATTTTTATGTGCATAATATAATAAAATAATAAATTCGAATAACGTTATGATTCAATATAGTGAAAAACGGTTGTGAACTATAGCGTAAACACTTAAATCTATTATTTATTTTCCATTCTTAAAATAATATTTATATGTTGAATATTTACGCATAATTGAAAGAAATGTATTCATTTCAAATATCGTAATAAACTTTTCATTTCTTAATGATATAATGATCGTACTGTAGCTCACAATACTAAATGAGTGATATAGGTACAATTTATTTCCATTTTTTTGGCCGAATAAGAAAACTAAGATTAATTATATAATGTGAATTTATAAGATATTATTCTTTTGTCTTAGATATAATTACGAGTTTTCAATTACCACGAAAATATAATTCATTATTTCTTTTTCTATGCACATCTCCTAGTCATGGATCTGAAGTAACCTTGACACATCACTACGTATTTTCATGTAAATGGAATGGTCGATCGCGGTATACTGTACAATTTTGATATCCACTGCCAATTATTATAAGAAATTCATTTTGGAAATTGTATGACCTTAATTTGAGTAACGATAACTGTTCTACGTATAAACATAATGCGAAATGTACTCTTCAAATTAGCACCTATAATCTATATTTTACGTACTTCTCGTACCGCTCAGTTGCTTGAACATACTTAAGTGACACTTATGATGTTATATGAATTTTGTTAATAAAATAATAATAGTGATAATAATAAGAAAAAGCTTACAACAACAAATTGGCACTAGGTGTGCTGTAGTATTACATAATAATATGGTTCGTCTGCTACACGGGTTATGCATAAAGGATGTACGTAAGGTCACGTCACGCTCGCGATGGGGATGGTAATGACGTAATGATATATACTATTGAAATATAAACGACGTGAGTGTGCACGCGTATCCAATAAAGCAATTTGTGCAGTTTAAGCATTGTAACGATTTTATAATTTACCACATAGCAACTTTGTATATTGTAGGTATATTTATATTATGTTATATGTTATATTATAATAGTAGACACTCGCAATACTCTATACCATACGATAGTGGCTCTGTCTACAAAATGGATTGTTTATATTATATAATTGCATGTATAATTGTACCGATTCGGAAACTTCTATAACGATTTTTCTATTTCTTATTATATTTCCACTAGATAGTGCATTTAACTGATAACTGAAGAACAGGTAAATAAAGACGGATTTGATTGACATTGACACCGATTAGAACAGTGTTGCCTATCGACGACGATGGCGGCGAGCAGCCATATGTAACTCTGGTCTCTCAGTCTTTCTCTATCATACACACACATACAGAGTAATTGACGGGTTGCCAATATACAGCTTACACAGCTATTTCGTTAGACACTACCTATGTCGCGCGCGCCACAAGACGAAACACATACAGACACAGGTACGAATAATAAATAACAGTACATAGGAATATAATGTGTACACACGCAATTATTATTATTTTTTTTTTTTATGACCTACATCCTAGGTCCGTGAAACGAAAATAACGTAAAATAACAAACGCCAGAGATCAAATATATATATATATATATATTATGTACTATTATATTCTGGAAGAACGCATCGCGAAGCCAATGACAATTATTGTTATTATAACATAGGCATGTAGATGATAATAACAATAATAATATGTTATGTACACCCATGTAAATATACTAGGCATATCGAACGATAACCGTGCGCAGATTTTAAAACAAATCACTGGCACGCGCAGGTAAATAATGCATATAATATAGCCATAGATAGTGTTGTAGAATTTGTATTATATTATACGATTAATAGTGCCTAATAATAACAATAAGCCAGTCATAAACGTAACTTATTATGATCGCTGGAACTAATAGACCAAACACTAATCAATGGAACCGATTTCGAATAATTTGACCTACACAATTCACTTTCAAATAGTACTACGCTGTGCGACTATTCACCGGTGTTAAATTGAATTTAGAGAATGATGGAGAGAGAGAAAAGGTAAAAATTATTATTATCCATAAAGCCATATCATTGTATTGATAAATACCACACGTATGGATGACTGGCGTAATAATAAATATTTTTGTTTTAGCTTAATATGCTATTCTGATAATATATGCTTTCATATTTTGTCGCACGTCCAAGACCCCGAAATTCGAGAATTCTTGTATGGAAATTGTAGAACACGAACTGTAAAGTAAACGGTCGCTTTTAATACTTTTTTTTTCAAAGTTTTCGATGATGGTCGGTAAATTCTTATTGTAGTTATTTTTTGATAATAAGCAAGAGCACATCATTGTCGTCGTATAAATACTAAATAGGGACTGCTTGTATTGTAAATGTAAATGTACCGGCTAGTTAGGTTTTTTTTTAATGTAGCAGGGCGCGGGAAGTTTGAATGACATAAGATTGAGAGAAAAATCTACTGACACTAGGGTAAATCTTTGTAATCTTGCCAAAATATTTGTGAACATGAGTATGAAAAAAAAGCAAAACGGTATAAATAGATGGGACCTGAAATCACGCCACAAAATCGAAATAATCTCGTAAAAGAAATAAGTAATTTTGTCACAAAATTCTTCAATAAGCCTTATAAAATTATAAAAGTTTAGTTTAATTTTTACGATTAAAATTCAATGAATTTACATTGATAACTAACAAACAACAAATATACCTACCACTTACCAGGGAAATCAAAGTTTTAAAAATTCACCAAAACTGCACAAGATCCGTATGCTTATACCCCACCTATCAAATTTTTTATAACTAATTTTCATCAAATACTATTAACATAAGTTTATGATATGTCGATATACGAGATGACTAAAAACGTGATTAGATTTTTTCTGATATTGTTAGTATAATACAATATAATGACATTTTTTTTTTCATACATCATGCGTCTATTGAGACATTATCTGTTGAGACTTGGGTGGAAATAATAAAATGTATGTTATGTAAGCTACGGAAATAATAATAATATAAATAATAATGTTAAAATATTTCATATAGTAACTAAAGAAATAAAAACGTGGTACAATCAATATAAATGCCAAAATAGAAACTACAAAACAAAACACGGAATAATAATTACTCTACATTTTAATGACATGAGATTAATTTTAGATAATTTTATTGTCTAGCTTTGTACATTACGTGGTGACGTCAGAAGTAAAACGAGTTCTATGTACGTGATTTGACAACAAGGAAAGCAGATTAAGTACGAATTCATCTTAAAATAGGTATACTATAAGTACCACCAAAAATTATTGGGAATTCTTTGAAGAAAAAAATAATAATTTTAGTTATCTTCTAAAAATCGTGTATAAGTATATAAAAAACGACCACATTGTATAGAATTCTCTGAGAACGTGTTTGCAATACGTTAATGTATAATTTTCGAATTGAAATTAAAATGTACACTAAAAACAAGTGACGGCCAAGATAAATATCATATACAAACCTTGAATTAATATTTTAATTCAATGCGGGAGCTGGTTCGTATTAAACAAGTTATAATGTATAGGCAGAGATCGCCTAGAAAGGAGAAGTAAAAAAAAAAACAACTTAAAGTTACCAGACAGGGCGTCCCGGGATGTCCCGGAGGGGATAAACAGGCCAACTCGTTAGTTATATATAAAAATTTATTCGGCGAGATTGACTGAATTTTTTTATTTAATTTACCACTTTAACTAATAATGTTGTTTTTAGCCTTATCAAAGAAAAAGAAAGAAATTATGCAATATGGCGTTTACCTGTTATATACTTAGGTATAATAATCTTAAAATAAAAATAAGCAATGAAACGCCAGATATTAAAGGATTAAGGAGAAAATGTATGATATGCAAATTACACTATATAGCATTATGTAGGAACTAAATTGAGATTGACAAATTAGAATTATTTTTATAATTATTACTAAATTAACGAATTTTAGTTACAACTGTTATTTGTAAATATTATACCCATGTCCTATAATATGTTGTTTTACTTTTATAAATATTGTAACCGTAAAATACTCATGTGGATATAGATGAATCTAAGATTAAATTTAAGAATTTGGGACATTTAATTACCAAATTATTTAATTATGATTATGAAATAGAGTATAACGAGAATAGGAGCACAAACGAGATATGGAATATTAAATAACTCGCGCAAGGAAGGCCAATCAACATTATTATCCTCCAAATTTATAAACGGCGAGTTTTATTTTTAGAATATTAATATGAAGCTAAGAGATAATTTGGGCATCATCATTTTTAAGTTCAATATGTTAGCAATTTATAGTGTACACTAATTAAAGCAATAATATTAAATTATCTGTACCAAATGGATGCAATTAATGGAAGATAATAAAAATGCAATTTGAGACCTATCTTACCTGTCACATGTGGGAGACGAAGCAACATGTTGATCCGCATCAGTACTCCAACATCCACACAAGGAGCTGATCAGTAGGATTAAAGTTATCATAACAGAGTTTGTAAGTACGCCCGCACTTTGAGGCATTTTATTAGTTGTTTTCTCAATAACTTTAAGAAGCGAAATAAAAAATAAAAACGATAAACACTATTTGTGATCGCAATAATAATGATAATTAAAAACAGTATTTAAATAAAAAATAACACTATCACAGATCAAGCTTATTTTCCCAGCAAAACGAAGACTTGTAATTTTTATAAATTATTGTGATTTATCATTATCTTTTTATAATAAATTAAAGTATATATTTTTGGCCTCGATAAGTTATAGTTAGATTCTTGAAACCAACGGGGATGAAAATGTGTGTGTTTTGTCGAGAGCTTACTTCCTTGTAACAATCTTTGACGCTGCTGCTGATTTGCCACCTATCGTTCCAGTAGTGTTGACTAGTGTCTTCAGTTTGGTAATGCGGCGGAGGCTCAGTGGCTGTATTCGAGTCCTGGAAAAAGAGCGGAGTGTTTTATATTAGACGTGTGTATTTAAACAAAATAAACTCATATACAATATTATATATTATATATATGTGTAAAAAAATTATTACATAAAATTAATAATAAAAACAGTAGGTACTATTATAATATATAGTTGTAATATCTTCTCTGCGATATGATATTTTTTCGTCCGATCGTGACTTGATATATGGGTACACGACGAATTTAATCTATGTTTACAATGAACTCATACGTGGTGTAAAAATATATGTGTCTATTTATAAATATACACATAAACACGCGTATGTATTTCAAAAAACAAAAAATAAATTATACAATTTACGACAATATTATTAAAAATTCTCGATATTCGTGCGTCCGTCTGCTGTGGTCGTCCGCGGCCACCGAAACGGATTGAGGAACCACGTACGCACGCGACACCACACTTTGAAACACGCAAAGAAATCACACACAAGCAGAGAATAAAAAAATAAATAATAATAATTGATATTATTATTATTCAATTTTCAGACACCCGCGAGCACAGGGACACGATCTCGGCGGCGTCGTCGTCGCTGTAATGTGATGTAGCGTAGTGGCTAAGTCGTCGTCTTCGTCAACTACTCGACGACACACTCGCAAAAATTATTCGTTTGTGCGTGTATGATTATACTGAATTTTTTTTTATTATTCGTGTTTCTCGTCTGCGTGTGTGGACCTGTGCTTTTTTTCGGTTGGCGCAGACACTCCACAGAATCGGCACTGACAGCCGAGTCCACCGCCACCGCCGTGCCGTTCTGCCTTGGTTCACTAAATATCCCTACTACCGCCGTCAACGTCGCGAATTATTATTGCCATTGCATAAATTAGAGGGAGATTGTAATCGCGCGCGCACACACGCAAAAACGCAGCTCGCGCACGCAACACACTCGACACTCACTCACTCGCACGCACGCGGTATACTTTTCTGCAATATGCGATTATTATAAAGCTATAAATTATTGTTTATTATATTTTATTACGGTCATTTTATTGTTTAGTCAAAAATTTCGACTTCCCGGTGATAATGTAGGTAATATTAATATCTTCGTCATCGACTAGAAAATGCGAAACGTGTAATTATTGGTATAATATAATATTATAATATCTTAGATCATAATAGAAGTAGTATTAATATAATAAATTAATAACCAATAAGAAATACACATATACAATCGGATCTGAAACATCACAGACCACGTTGATAGCATTAGTGCAGTTGGACGTCACCTATTATTACAATTTACAATAAATATTACAAAGTCGACAGAATTATATTTGTGGACAATTTCAAAATTATAAAACTGCTATAATTTTAGTTAATAACCATATTATTTGGATTGCGTAGGCTCTAGATAACCTTTATTCAATTATTAATTTATCTACACATTTTATATTTTATTGCTAGCGACCGACTCCAATAAACTATTGTAATTATTTACTTATTACCGCTAGAACCAAACGACATTTGTTTTAGATTCTGAACGAAGTGATGAATGTATTGATTTTACAATGTGTGTTTTTTTTTTGTCTGTGTACAGCATAACTAGTCGAAATAATGCTTCAATTTCAAACTTTGGGGGTGGTTTCTGATGTAAAAGTGAATATCCTTGGTGCATTATAGAGGTCAAAAGTAAATATTTTCCAACAGTTTTCAAAAAAATCGAGAAAAACAAAAAAAAAATAAGAGAAAAACGGGAATTTTTACGCAAAACCAGTTTTCGACCAAATCGATTTTTTTAAATGGTTGTAATTCAAAAACTAATCATTGTAAATACTTGAAATTTTCACCAAATGTTTATGTTAGTGTTATCTATATACAGTTTAATTTTCAAAAATGTTTAACTTTTTTTGAGTTATTTATAGACCACTGAAATTTTCGATTTTTTTGAGAATTTTTTTTTGAAGTGTCGGTAAAAAAATGTTGGACGACCAAAAAAACTTGAAAATTTTATACAAGGTTCCTTATGAGTTGTTCTTATTTCAGCTAAAAAAAATTAAAAATCGTTAGTCACAATTTTTTTTTATAAGCGTTTATAGTTCAAATTGTTACGAAATCTGTCAAAAACGCGAAAATTTGCAAGTAATTTTGAAGTTTAAAAATCATAACATTTTTTGTATTCATAACTAAGGATTAAAAATACAACAATAAGTTTTCCATAAGTTTTCCTTCAAATAGCTATAGAGAAAACTCGAAGCATCGTTATAGGAAAAATTTTAAATTTGTTTGAATTTTAAATTTTTACGAAAAAGCGTAACGATAACGATTTATCCTCAAACGATTTTAAACATTTATTATTATTCAAAAAGTATAAGTCATAGATACTTGAAAATTTTACCAGTTATTTATATTGGCATTTTATTTACATGATTTAATTTTCAAAATATTTTGACTTTTTTTTTAGGTATTTATAGACAACTGAAATTTTCAATTTTTCTGAAAATTTTTTTTTGAAGTGTCGATAAAATTTTTTGGCCCTATCAAAATACTTGAAAATTTAACACAAAATTCCTCATAAGTTATTCTTAAAGTGATTAAAAAATTATAAAAATACATAGGCACAATTTTTTTTTATTAGCATATGAAGTTCAAATATTGACTTAATACGTAAAAATTACGGCAATGTAAAAGTTTTTCTTTTTAGATCTAAGATTTGAAAATTAAATACTAGCTTCCTAACATATTTTTACAATAGTACCTAGTTGAAAAATAAAAGAAATATATATGCCTAATTTTTTTTTAAAGTATTCAAAGTTTGAATTTTGACAAAATATGTAAAAATCACGAAAATTCTCAAATTATTTTAAACTAGAAATTCATTAAGTATTTTCCTTTTATATCTAAGATTTGAAAAATTAATACAAGGCTCCTAACATATTTTTACGATAGCAGTTGAAAAATAAAAAAAATATAAAATCACAAATTTTTTTTATAAGCATTTACAGTTCAAATTTTGACTAAATACATAAAAATTACGCCAATGTTCAAATTATCTTAGATTGAAATTCATAAAAGTTTTTCTTTTTAATTCTAAGATTTGAAAATTTAATACAAGACTCATAATATATTTTTAAAATAGCAGTTGAAAAATAAAAGAAATTAATAGTCATAATTTTTTTTTATAAGCATTCAAAGTTTGAATTATGACAACATACGTAAAAATCATGATAATTTGTAAATTATTTTAAGCTAGAAATGCATAAAATTTTTTCTTTTTAAATCCAAGATTTGAAAATTTTTAATAATCTATATTATATCCTAGACAGATAAACCGTCTCCGTTCAGAATCGTTTTTCGTATACAATGATACCTATCATTGCATTCAAATTTAACCTACCCTAGTCAGAGGTCCACCCCACTCTCAATGTACAGCAAAGCGATACCCACTTACCCGCTTTTTTACGTTTTATATGTTATAAAACATAACAGAATAAAATAATTTGGATTCAATGTGAATCCCATTTCCGGAAAAATGTGTAAGTCTTAAGACGTTCAAATTGTATCGTTGTTGTGATCATTATAAATTATTTCTGGTATGTTTTTCAGGAAAAAAATTCATCGCTACAGAATAGTTTCTCGATCTCATAACAAATATGAGAGGATTTCTCGCGACTCTTCTAAACGCCTGTGCAAAATTACAGTTGTATCATTAACAATATATTAGGCGATTTCACGCTATTAAATGGAAATTCTGACAAAAACCTAATGGATAAGTATTACAGCTAATGGTAATCGTTTGATTTATAAGAAACAGTAAAACCCGGAGTTCGTGATTTCACGAAAATGTATATTACTTATCTAATATCTATTAATTCGTCCTATTTTATTTGTGTAAATTTAATCTAAAAAACTCTTGTTTAAAAATAATTATATTTCATGAAATAATTAGGGACACATACACGTTTTTATATAGACGTAGGCAAATAATTTTTTATTTTTATTTTAAAAATTTAAATTATAATATGTACGTCGATGTTTTTATTTTTTTATATATCTATGATTTAGCCTACAGATATATATATATATTTTAAGTAATCCAACTATATTAGTGTCTGTGCATACAAAATTATTTGAGACGATTACCCATAGATAGAGTCAGAAGATATCAGAAAATACTTCTATTTTACCATAAACACATGATGAAATTTGGTCACGACTGCCCATCTATGTATATATGTATCATATGCATGATTAAATCTAATAAAATTTGTAATACTAAAACCAATAGCCAACAGGTTACACACACAATTTGATAATATTTATTAATTATGAAAACAAATATTTACTCATCATATTTATTTATAAGTTCCACAAGACAACAAAGTACCTAATACAAAATAGAAATTGTTTTTGATTTTGCTTTAATTATTCGATAGTTAATAACTCTATCTAAAAATATATTTACTAAGTTCCAATTTATCAATTGAGAGTATTATAAAATATGACATAGCCATGAGTTTCTTATACATGCCATGCATACTTGAAACATATTTTGAGGTTTTTTGAACTTGGCCTACAAAGTAATTGCTTTGAATCAACCTCAGATAAATTAAAAATAATGGTCCAAGGATAAAATCTACGAATTTTAAACTACATTTTCTCCAATAATTAATCAAACATTTTTTTTCTTTAGAGAAAGACTTAAAATGAAAATATTCGAAAACTATACCTATTGTAATAATTCATTTCGTCACCGTCGTATTACTTTATATATAGTGTACTCGTAAAATAAAATTAATCAGTTCAATATTGACTCTAAGACATACTTAGTCACTTCTAATAATGGATGACGAGTGTTTAGAATAATTATTTGGAAAAAATTTACATTTATAAATGATGTGACTGAAAAACATAAAATAGAAAATCCACGACGGAAATATTGAAGATAATAAAGAATTTGATGTACCTATGTAATTATATTAGCTTCTTAAGATTTCTAATTATTTAAGCATCAATTTGAATTACTTATTTATATAGGTATATATAATTAATATTTTTTATTAAGCCAGTGACTTGAAATAAGAGCCACTAATGTTATGTTTTGGTAAAGTTTAGTTTATGAGCGTTGTATAATACATGTTATTTAGGAAATATTTAATATATTTTATATGCGAGAAAAACGAATGTCAAACTATAAAAGTAATAAAAAATATCCATGTAATTTAACACATATACCTATATATTTAAAATCAAATTTGTATTGATACAAACAAAACCATTACGACGAATCTTAAAATAATCATATTTACATCATGTCATATGGACAATGTTTTGAAATTAGAATATTTATAGAAATACAAATGTATTTAATATCATGCATACATACCTATATATATATACCTATTTAAACAAACACTACCTATATCAATTTTGAATGTTCACCACTAAAATATTATCTATATATATTTTTTTTCTATTTAGTTACTATCTTATTGATAGATAAAAAATTTAAGAACTATCCAAATTTCATCACTCCATACATTTTTAACCATGCTGCCGTGTGACCTATATAATGTTATGAAAGTTTTTTAGTACTCTACTATTCAGCAAAAATATATAAATGATAATAATAAAAAAAAAAATATTGAGAAATAAAATATTATATGCTATTTAATTGTTGACATACTATATTACACCTTTTTTCGTTTAGAACCGAAATGATAGGATCACTGTTTTCATAAGGCTTCCTTAAAATATATATGTTATACCTAGGTATGTGTATAATTAATAAAAATTTTTCTAATACAATTTGACATAAAAGGTATGTAATAATTACGATGTTATTATAGATACCTACAATTATTATTTATTATTTTATTAATATACATTGTTGGAGTAATTTATTTGTTGCATTTTGAGAAAAAATGTTTAAACTAAAATAGGTTAGTTAGAATAATAATAATATTTTGTTAAAGTTAGGTTTTAGTCACTTAACGTTTAATTTATATTTCTAACTTTTTAATACAATAATTATAGTAAAAATGATGCAAATCAAATATAAAATGATTTAATATCACTGTAATATTCGAATTTGTAAAATGAACATACGTAAATTTCAAAACACGAGATTGAAAACCATGAGTATTTAACCAATTAGACCTTGATATTTTTGCAGTCTTAGAGGCCTAAAGGAAATATTACCAAGGCTAATAGAAAATAATAAAAGCAATTTCGTTTACCGTAGAGAAATATACATACAAACAATTTTAAATCCAAAAGCATAAATTAAGAGTGACGTCACTTTAGGTATAACTTATAAAAACCCGGTTAGAGTTTTAGGTACCTACAGTAATATTGTACATTATTTATAATAAGACATCTTACATAATTTCATTTTAAAATATGCATGTTAAATTGGTCAACGAGAATTAAATTTGAACAAAACTATTAAGCCGTGTCAAATATACCAGACAAAATTTACCTTAAAAACAGCTAACACTTTATAACAATTAACAGTACAATTTAGTGCCTATTTGTAGAAGGAAAATTATTGATTACGATTTTAAAGTAGCACATTAATAATATATTGTAATAGTATACTAAGCAATAGAAAAATTATAATTCTATACTACACAAAGAAATATTTTTTCTAAAAGATGATTTTAATTGAGGATGATCAAAAAACCATATGATAAAACTTGAATGGCAAGATTCATTAAAAACGATTTAATTATTTAATTATTAAAAATCATCTGGTAAATGACCTGATATATTCAATGTTACAAACTGTGTATTATTTACTTCTTTAATTTTTATAATTTTATTTTAAAATAAATCATGATTTAATAACTGAAATAATTAAGTCATTATTAAACCTGAGTAAATAAATTATTATTATACAACCGTTTCAAAATGTTCAGATAAGAAACATAAAATGCAATAAATATTATTGGTATTTTTGATTATTTAAAGATTAAGTTGATTTCAATGCTCATAGTACAAATACAATTAAAAAATATAAAATAGAATACATTAATTTTTATTCTAACATTAAATCACACTTTTTATGTCATATATTATACAATACCTACCTATTTCTAATTGTTATAAACCACCCATTATAAAAACTTACAACTAATAACATAGTAAATTACTGCATAGGTATTATTTATAACAATAATTTTAATTTATACTAACTAAAAATAAATTAATATCGTTAAATACTCAAAAGTATAATGTAACGTTAATAATAATTATTTGTTCGTAATAATATTATGCGTTTACTAGTTGAACACAAATTACAAAAGAATAAAAGTTATCTTATAAAGTTATAACTGTTATTCAATTAATGTTATCCAAAAGCATGTGAAGAGAAGAATATTGGATATATAAACTCTGTGTGAAAACATGGGGGAGAAAGCCTGGTGTAGAAAGTAAGGTTTAGAATAGTTTGCAACTACATTACAGCAATATGAGATGAAATAAAGAATATATTTAAATGCATGATTTTACAATCAGGGAATGATTAATTTATCTCTAAAAACAATGTAATTACAGTATAAAAGGAAGTTGTTTAATTAAATTCATTTTTTTTTTTTTTAAATGATTATTGTAATATTATTAGCTTGTGATTATCACAAATAATATATTATAAAAAAAAAATAAAAATCAATAATCAAGTTTTCGAAAGTTAAAACTTATCAATATTTTATGATTTTTCCTGAGATTTGTTAACAATAATGTATAAGTCTACTTACTCTAATAAAATGTACAGCATTATTAATGTACAGATGAGTCTTAAGTGAAGTTCTTGAACCTTTATGCAATATTTCAACCAGAAAGCTATTTATTTTTCTAATACAATGGAAACTGTAAAAAAATTAGACATAATATCGTGGAAATTCTATATATGTATCACCTATGACATAAAAAATGTATATTCCCTTTTAAAGCCAGAAGGTGAGTATCGATAATCGAAAATGAGGCGTATTTTAATAATACAAGTAAAAATTGTTTTATTCATCTTTTTGGTGCATTTAATATAATAGTAAACCTACATTAAAATATATGTCAGTGAAATATAATACCTACACTGAAATTTACATAAAATATAGAATGGAAAGTTAATACTTAAAAAATAATTTTGGCAATGAAATAATTTTACACATTCATAATATGTATTTACTGTTCGTCTGTTCACTAGTGTACAACTTTAGTAGAAAAGTAAGAACAACGTGAACATAGCTATTAGGTTATACGTATTGCACATTGTCATAGTCCTTTGAACGATAAAAACCAATAGAAGACAATCAGACTAAAAGATGTGGTGAGGTCAACGAGAAGCAATTGGCACGGATCGTTATAAAATACTTGACTGATGACCCTGAAGGGCGGTGTGCACTTGTCATTCATTTAACTTCCTAAATAATGGAAATCTAAACGCTAATACATTTAGAAAATTCATGATACCAAAATAGCAAAATTTGTCGGTACAGTAGTAAAATAGTTACGAACAAATATACGTAACATGGAATGACAATTTATTGTAATTCTTTAAATGTATATCAAATTTTACTTACGATTTGGCTGAAACAATTTTAAATTTCTTTCTCTAGATTATATATACCAGTCGAATAATAGATACTTATGCCAATTTTTTTTTCAACAAGTGTTTTCAAAAACAAGTCAATGTGTTGCCAAAGTTATAAAACTTCCGATCTTATTTAAAGTATTTTAAACCTAAATGAATCCTTACAAACGTCATTTTAGCGTTAGCCTATAACTATATAATATACAGCAAAACTTCCGTATAAAGAACTTTCATATAACGAATTATTTTGAGAACTATACGACTTTGTAATATGGGAATTTCACTATATATACCACATTACCTAAAGTTCTAGGAATTATTGTTTTCAGCAAAAAGTAATATTTTATGATACAAAAAAATATTCTCATATTAATCATGTTTAAATAAACAGGCATTATTAATTTATTATTAGGCATGGACAAAATCGATATCAACTGGAACTGGATAATATATAGGTATTACAATTATAACATCTACTTCAAGTCTCGAGAATGAACAGTGTTATCTAGTTACTAGGTACTTAATTGTTTTCATCATGAAATTGTGATGATAAAAAAAATTTAGACATATATTATACGTAATTGTTATTTTAAGTCTTTAAGGGGACGCTACACCCGCATGTGCTGTCTTTGTGTTACTAATGCATAATATAACAAATTTTACGCTCAGCAAATCACGTTTAGCTCTGTTAGTTAGAAATTTAGTGTAAGTTGGCTTCTTATAAAAATTAAAGATAATATTATTACGGAGGGCTTTTCAAGGGCTTTTTATTATATTTTAAAATAAAAATAAGATATAATAAAAAGCCCATGAGAAGTAATATAATAAAAAAATAAAAAGCCCTCCATAATAATGTTATCTTTAATTTTTATAAGAAGTCAACTCACTCTAAGTAGTCTAAATTTTAAACGGAGCTAAACATGATTTGCTGAGTGTAAAATTTGCCATGTTATGCACTTGTAAGACGGGACAACACATGCAGGTGTTCTCATAGCGTCCTCTTAATTATAAATTAGATCATAGAATAAAAAAATATGTTTTCTTTTACATTTGCATGTAGGTAATATATATATATATATATATATATAAGTATAGATTAGAGATACATATATTTGAAATAAAAATACATTTTACATTTGTACTTATGGTTTTTAATTTTTACACGACAATATCTTATAAGTTATACTTATAATACACAATCAACCATGAATGTGTCGTCTTTATAATTATATAAATCGATGTTTAATTATATCATTATAATCACGTCATCGACATAAATGTAATAAATATAATAACCGACAGTCATGATAATATACCATACAATAGATATATAGTCATATAGGTAATATACAGGTTAGGTATAATTGTTTGAATTGGATGGCTCAGAAGTGGTTTTGTCAAAAAAAATTTGCAAAAAATATCCCGTAATTATTATGATCACATTTATTTTTTTCGTATCTTCCCACGCCGCCGAAACCCAATTTGCCGACACCCCAGTTCGCCGACTCTCAATTCGCCGACACCCCATTTCGCCGACTATTTTTTACATGTTCCCAATTTGCCGATTCCCAATTCGCCGAGGATAAATATTATATAAAAAAGTCAAAATAAATTAAAATAAAAAATTTGAAACGTTTTTGGTTTAAAAGCCAAATCATTTCTCAAGGCAGTTTCTTTAATAATATTGAACATCCTTGTATAAATATTAGTGCTTTTATTCGGTAAAAGAGCATAAACCTAAATATAAATAAATATTTCAAATTATAATGTTTGATATGAATGAATTATTTCATAATAACAGAAAAATGATTCAAAATGTATTTGTATGTATTTATATATTTTATATATAATAATAAAAAATCACCCTGTATAGGAAAATTGCTTTTGTCAACATACGCCGATCATACACGCTTATCAAACCTAATACTTATCGAGTATTATATTTATAAATTGTATGGAATAAATCTGATAAACACGATTAAATTGACATGAACATATTGATCGACGTATAAGTATATTATTATTATATATAATATTATACTATTTTAGATGATAACATACCATTGGTACCATAACTCCCATTACAAAGTAGTGTAATGTATATATTTGCAAAAATAATTTTGGAGCGGATTTAAATGTACCATTCATGAAAACAATTTCACTGTTACAAAGCCGTTTTAAAAATCCTTCTGTTCCAAATATAATTATTTTATTATCATTTCCTTCTGAACCTAATTAGTTTATAAATATTATAAATATATTACTTTATATTGACTTGTAATATTTATATGGAATAGATTAAAATTTTAAAATAATTACCTAATAAAAAATCTCTCCACAACTAAATTCACCAATCTGTACTCCCTCTGGATTTTATATGTGGGAAATCATTTAATCATTGAACTTATCGACAACATACTGTGTTATCGCTGTCATAAAATCCGTTTTTGATAAAAATTATTGTCACCTGTCGGCGAATCGGGAAAATTGAAACTATATTTATAATTTGTCGGCAAACTAGACTGTCGGCGAAATGGGAATGTTTCTAAAATATTTTAAAACTGGAATATTTGTCGGTGAACTGAGTTGTCGGCAAATTGGGTATGAACCATTTTTTTATTTTATTTTTTTAAACATTTGAATATTTGAGATAAATTTTAAGACCTGAATTTTTTTATACACAATGTTTAAAATAAAAACTTAAAAATAAATTAAATTAAAAACTTATGCTTACACATATTTAAAATTTTTAACTTACACGAACAATACAATTCAAATTATAAAAAATTCAAAACTCAGAATAAAAATTTTTGATAAGGAATACAAGAATACCATCTCCAATATATTGTATATTATCATAATTTAATATCTATATTCAATCATATCACAGCAGAATTGTTGTCAACAGCTACCTATATTCTATAAATATAAATTTATTTTTGTCATTATATTTTCGATCATTTAAGATTTCACAACTGCATACATTTCATACTTAAAAAAATAAAACATTTTTAACTTATAATTTTATTTAGTTTCTTACCAGATGGGTTATATTTTTCTATTTTATCTATTCCTATTATAATATTATCGATTACCACCTACTTAAACTTGCAAAAATATTTAAATTTATAAATCATAATATGATAAAAATAAAAACAATTTTAACAGTTTGCTTAGTTTAAAGAATTTTAATCTTGAAAATAATAATAAAATGTTAGGTACCAACAAGAATCTAATCAGCATAAAATAAATAAAATAATTATTTTTCGTTATTTAAATTAACCACCAATACAGACAGTCTACTCGATGAAAATAGATTATTTTTTTTTTATTCTGTCTAATTATATTTAAATTTAGCATGATTATTGATTAAAAATTAATAATTATGATCTATTTAAATAATATTTTAGTTATTAGAGATTTAGTTAAGCTTTTAATTAGATTTATAAATTAGCTCTGATAAATTACAAAACACAGATTCAACAAATTCATCAAGGCGTCGATCGTTATGTAAGAAAACAAACACGGTAGTTAACATACACACACACACACACACACAATATTGCTTGTAAGTATGTAGCCATGTAGACATATAATATCAGTTTCGTCGTGTAATTAATACAAAGACGGTAGTCAGAAAAACACCGTTTCTTAATTGGACACTATTTTCGTACTTATAGGAATAAAAATAATAATTTATAGCCTTTTAAATAATAACTTACTAACATTCCGTGGCGAACATGACTACGTATAACAACTCGGTAACGTTAAACATTCTTTCGGTAACTTGTATGTAGGTACCTACTGTTTTTGCTGTTGACGCGTAGAACTTTTAAGCGCTCATATCTGAGGCATTAGAGCAATAGTAAATGCACAGCCGTTAATAAATCGACCAAATTACTAGACTATTACTAGACATCACTTTCAAGGGCAAACCGTTTTTTTTATTTTTGTCTTATCAGGTATCGCAACGATCTCGTTATCTTTGTCATCCGGCACACGCGGGACCCGCCAAACGCACAGCTGTTGCAGGCTATGGAATGGAGGAGAAAACGAATATTATTGTTATTAATCACGCCTAATTCAAACGTCCGTGTGGATTATTCGCGAATTTATTTGTGAAAGAGATGCGGCCAAAAATCTAACGTTGAAACCGTGATAAAATCGTTTGAAATGTATCATATTAAAATAGGTACCTATATTTATGGTTACGATGTGTACTTTTGTACACAAGATTATGATATTATTTATCATCAGTAACCTACCCATAAATGATTACTGGCTGCATACTGCCGGCAATCTGCAACAGCGGTTTGTTGAAGCCATTGGTGTGATGGCACCCTGCAAGAGATCGAATGACGTGTTTCGCGGCGGATCAGCAAAACGAAAGGTTGGCCAGTAGTAAGTAATCGGCGAAAGAGAAACGGCGAAAAACTAAAACAAAACGGAAACGCGAAGACGCGGTATAGGTACTGCAAAAATTACGTTCGTGGTGGCAATCGACGTTACTGTGCTGCTCGGCGCATTATTTTCTTTGGCTACGGTCGCGGCCACTGCTGCCACCGCCGCCGTCGCTGCAATGCCGACTGATGACGACTGATGGAAGGGGGGTTGGCGCATTAATGTAATAATAATAACAATAATTGTAATGCTGATGATGATAATAATAATAGTCCTACGATATGATGATGAATGATGATTGAGGTTCATAGCTCTGATCACGAATGATCGAAGATAATGTACGAGAACACAAACGTACAATATACATCATCATATAATTTAGTCGAGCATAACGTTATTCAATTTAATCGCGGGTTCGTCTCGTGCTATTTTAACGATTTGACACGGGCGTGGGATGACGATTTCCGTCTTAATTTAAGCAATTGTTTGCTGATGTAAGCTTGTTTTGTCGCCCGACTGTATGTTCCTACCTATATATTATAAATACACACGATTATTTCTCAACAGTACGTAAGACGTAACCGCATACCGTACTAAATATCGTGGTGGATGTAAGTGCGTGGTGCCTCGTGTAAGAGCGACTACAAGAGATCAATTTTCCAACACTCCGTTTACGCCGTGCCAAATCGTCGCATTCTATCCCTAATAAGTTTTGACATGCGTAATTATTTATCACGCTGTATAGTTGTTATTTCCACGAAACGGTTAGGTATTATTATTAAAGCAATGCGTGATATAAATACTAGAAACATTAAAAATTAGAAATTTATAAATATAATGTTGTTTTTTTTTTCTTTTCGCCTCAACTATGTTATTTCGATGATAATGTTTCGACTTTTTCAAAGATAAACAGTGTAAAAGATGCTTTGGTAACATAATATTTAAATTGTGTCATTGAAACTGACAGATAATCCACCAAGGTATTAGATACTACCTACTGAGCAGTAAGAAAATAAGCCAAATTTTATGCCGTGAATTTCCTATAACAGTAATAAATGCTTCATGTTTATTATTATGTAGGTAATTACCTACTCAAAATATATTAAAAAACCGTATCAAAATGTGTTCGTAGGGAAAAAATACTGATTGATAATTTATTGAAGTTTAATATAACTACGGTGTTTGCATAGGTAGTAAATATGAGAAAAGCTTATCATTAAAAATCATCTTTCGTATAGGTAACATAATATAATCTTATAGCCTAAAGATTACACCGGTCGATATCTATAAAAGTATTTGTTTACAATTTGAAGTTTCAGTGTTTAAATAAACGAAGTGTATTATGATATGGTAATAATTTTCGTCGACGACAGTGATGTCAATATATAATAATGTACAGGAAATGCAAAGTAATCAAATGACTACATGACACACCGTTTGCCACGTTGTGTAACGTTAAGACACCGAGATAATTCATGTTAAATTTTTTTCCTATAATTGATCATTATTAACAATAACACACATATATACGTAGTATACGACGATATAAGGTTATACATTAATGCTTAACGACGCTATATGATATACAACAAAATATGTATTACTATAGCATGATTATTAAGATTTTAGAGAGTGGAACTTGGCCGTTTATTGTTTAAATGCCAGAAAATAAAACTCATCAATGAGAGATACAATACAATTTATAAATATAGTAAGATTTAACTAAGGCTGAACAAAAAAGTATATTTATGTATAAATAACTATTAAAAATATGTAAATAAGAGTGAAGCTGGGAAACTCATCTAGTATACCTACTGTATTATAATATTTAAACCTCATGGACAAACACTTTTTTTATATTTACAAATATGAAAATAATGTATATTGATATTATTTTTTTTTTGTTTTTGCTGGTAAATAATAAATATACTTGTATCATATTACAGGGTTTATTTAAAATATAATTACATTATGGCTCGTTTTTCAACCACAGTGAATGAAAAGCCCTTAAACGTGTACCTAACTATAAAGGAACAAATAAACTCGTAAAATATAATTTTTTTACATACAATATAGTAAAATGGTTATTCTACCTATGATACTATTATTGCAGTAAAGTTTCAACAGCGTGTATCACAAACTTCGCGGCTAGCAGAAAGGTAAGAATATATTTTTTCAGCATTATAATAGGGATTAAATAGCACCTGCAGTGGTGTGTTCGATCAGTCCTAGCATTTACAACCTTGAACGTTTCCGAACATATAGGTATAGTCGTATAGATGTAGGCGTGGATTGCTTAATTTTTCTATCTGATTAAATCTTAAGCGATTAATTTAAGTGATTTTTACGTGAATACAACTTTAGCATATAATATATTATATAGGTATATATCAATTTATTACGTAATTAACTTATTAATATGTTGTTGTCTATTTTTCATTGTAGACTGTAGTAGGGTAACACATGATAACTAGTTGTATTGGTGGTATTTTTCATGACTTGTATCTATATAAAATAGATTTTGAATAATATACCGACCTATATATGACATCTAATGTCGTATACCTATGCAGTTTGTATTTAAAACAAAATTTTTGGTACAATTCTTGATGCATTTTTGTTATAATATTTTATTCGATTTCGTCGAACTTTAGATTATTTAATCTATCATTATCTTGTCAATAAAATTTTGATACCTGATGACGATGTATTTTTTCAAAAATGTTATGAAAATGAGTAATAACTTATTAATTTATATAGATTTTAATGTAACCAGAACTACTGTTGAATAAGTAAACATATTATTATTGCAGAGGTGTTAAGCCTCATGAGTTAATGGATTGATTAGGAGATCTGCTATACACAATGCGTTAGACGCCATAGTCACGAAACTGCTGATCCGGTGATATGTTTCGCTGACGGAATGTCCGCACAGATCGGAGCTGCGGAAGCCTGCAGTGTGTAAAAGAGCACAAACAAAACGAAGCGCATCGCACACATTCGAAAGAAACCGTTGAACCTGCGGACGAGGACGACGGCAGTCGAAAACAGAAATATTTCTCCCGCCATCCAACGCCCTATCGGACGAATATCAATAATGTGTATATATAATATTATGTATTATCTATACCTCACCTACCTGTGTAGATATTATACACCTAAATAATAATACGACGTGTATAAACGGTGAACGAGACAATATATTATAATAGATGTAATGTGGTTGCCAACTGAAAACGACAGCTGGCAACCGGTCGAAATAAATAATAATAATTCAACACATAATAAACAATATTCGCAAACGTAATAATAACTGTACATAACAATATAACATACCTACCTAATATGATTGATTTTTTACAATGATAATATATTGTTGTTAACGATTATTATCAAACAATATATCAAGCAAACTTACTAGTTAGTATAGTTACTACTACAGATATATAAAAATACTAGATATCCGACTGCTATTATAGTCCATACGTAAAAAATAATGTCTCCAACAAAATGGCCACTAATCGTTATCTAAGAGGTGACTGTTTTCAAATTTAAATGATATGATAAGTAATAAGATGCAATTTGGAGGGGCTATAATATTTTAAATTTTGTTGGGACGTAAGACTTAAGAACATTTTTTTCCGAATAATATTTATCTGGAACTATTTGGTTGGAGCAAAAATTCGGATTCTTTTATTATTTATATAAAAAATTTAATATTTAAATATAATATTTTATTGCATTTGCATGTAATTACATAGAACAATATGATAATCACCAGCTATTTATTAAGCTTCTCAAACGCATATGAAACTTGATGAATCTTAATAATAATCATAAGATAGACCCCATTAATTAGTTTTAATTGCATTACTTATACAGAAATATTTAAGCATAAGATCACATTTTCATTTGGTAAAATGTATTCTACAGATATTTTAAGCCCAATAAGTAACAGTCGTAAATTGACGAAAGAAATTTTATTTATGAATCAATAATATTGTTGTACCTATACCTACGAGATGTAGTTTAAAATACCTCTTATTTCTTTATTGTTATGTATAATAATTTCATTTTGATAAACCCAAGGAATGAAGTTATGTTGAAAAATCTAAATTAAAAATGTATTTTTATTTTATTAAGATTGTACTGATTAAATAAAGCATTTGATCATTTTTTTTTTAAATTGTTATACTTTATTAGAAATTATATCATCCCTTGGTATATTAGTATTTGTATTACAATAAATTATTTTTTGACTCGCACATTTATCTTTGAAGACAATTTTTCTTGCATAAACCATACATAAAAACTTACCTCCACCCAAAACCTGTATAAAATAATAATTGTTTTTAAAGTTTACATGTTTAAAACTATTTATTATAACACCATTCTTCAATTGATTATTTATAATATAAAATATAAACATTCACCTCTTAGATAAGGTTAGGTTAGGTTAGGTTATTTTACAGGCTATTTTACTGGCGACAATAATAATACCGAAGTCGGCTATCTAGTATTTTTATATATCTGTGGTTACTATACCTACATGGGAAACTATGATGGAGTGCAGTGTGCATCACACGTATTGTGTGAATGCAGGGTAGTGGTGACTCTTGACGGTTCGGTTGTAGTATTCAATACGAGGTACGCTTTAATGATACGCGATGGTAGTGATTATATAATGCAATTGATAATATTATACGACAATAAATAACAATATGACAATATGTTTTGTTAGTACTTAGTAGGGCAAAAGAGTTGTGTATTCACCGCTTTTCACGCTTTGGTCACTGTGTACCATAATTATGTACTTATATTGTTTGTTAGTAATCAGCTATACCTGGTGTCCTATTCTATAATAATATGGCGTGTTCAAGTCATACCATAATCGTAGGTGAAAAAAAAACTACTTTTTTACAGTATTTTTGCAACGAGGTTTCATTTGCGATTGCTATATATATAGTTTACGTTTAAAAATAATATGTATTTTTTAAACAAAATATCATAAGTCTATTCAATATTGTAATATTGTTACGATCATATTATGATGCCATATTGGATATAGGTAGATTATGCGAATAATTTTATCTAGTAATTTACTATAAACATTTCTCTATTTTACGTTTACTTATAAGATATAGTAGTATTGTAGTAAAGTATAGGTGTATATTGTGTATACTATATATTACTTTAATATTCCAAAACGCCAATCCTATACGACAGGTTCATTTGGGACAGGGGGAATGGGATAAAGTAATAATAATAATAATAATAATAACGAAAAGAACTTACGACAATAATAATAAAATATAATATAACGATGCCACTTCCCAAGGTTCACGCAAGGTCAACGAAAATCGTCTCCCCACCGTAAGCCGTCATCGTCGACTACTATAATAATATAATGTACACGCATACACACACACTTGAGTTAAATTATTTATTTATTTATGCACCTATACAACAAATTATGCGGAATAATAGGTGTACAATGATTCTATTTATTTGTATATAAATTTAAGTACTGTGTTATGTATGTTATAATACATTATATGCTCGGGGCACATATCATTATTGTCTAATGCTGAATTTTCGATTGGTCAATTTAAATACATATATATATATATATATATTTATTTATTTATTAAATTGTGTAGCCGACCAACTAACCTAACTTACCTATATATATATATATATATATAATATAATATGTGTGTGTGATAAAGTGATTCATCTGCCTATATATAATAATATTATGTACCGCGCGAATATTGTTAAACGCGCCCCTGCCAACACGCAGTACGCGTGCATGGTGCATGTGAGCAGTGTTAATAAATCGATTTAGCCTTCGTCCAGTTCTTTTCCTGGTGAAAAAAAAAATGGTTTTGCCGTAATCACGAGAACGATTCGACGACGATGCGTATATACTAAATAGTGAATACCAAGTGTATATATATAATACATAATACTATCCATAAATAATATTATTTAATAATAGGTAGGTACCTACTACATTTATTATATCGTATGAATATAAAATACCTAATAATATTAACTATTATCCTAGATAAACGACTTTGAGGAAGTCACAGCGCCGTGGGCCATAAATTATTAGGCACTATGTAGATCAAATACACCGCCTATATAATTACAATATTATTATATATTCATTATTTTTATTATTATTATTAAAGTGCGCACTGTACCTAAAATTTCATTTGCGACGACAACGATGACGAAATGCGATACCTCAACTATAGGTAGTATTTTAGTATTTATATATATTATATATTTTAATTCTTATACATCTATATATTGCGACCATACGGTATACATGCGTATTATATCTATATTCATATATAAGTATGTATACATTATTGCAGGGTTTAATAAAAGTACCTAGTTAACTCGGAATGTACCTACCTAAGTATATAATATATGTCGCCTCTTGATATTAGCCAACTACCAATAGCTGTGTAGGTATATCTCTGAAGTTTTAAAATTGTTGAGCCAGTATACATGACATTATTGAACACGGGGCTTGAATTCGTACGCGATTGCATTTTTTCACGATTCAACGTAAGTACTTTGTATGCTATAATAGCTTATATAACTCATAAGTATCAGTGCTAGGTAGTACGTATTATACAAGACATGCCTATGTATTTTTAAGAAATAATTTTTCAATTTTTATAAAAGAACATGTAATTTAGTAAACTTTTCAGAATTCGAGACAGAAAAAAATCCAAATATAAGTAAATGCTAATAAAATCTTAAGAAACACTGTTTTTACCTATGTTTAATTACTATTATATCATTAATTATGGTTCTAGATTTATAAATAATTGTCTGATAAAAATAGATAAACAAAGTAGCAGACTTACATTTTTTACTTTTTAAGTTTTTTGTTGTTGGAATAATTGGGACTTGGATATTTTTCTAGTAATTTTAATGTTTTTTTTTTTTGCATTTAAGTCCAATCTTTGTCTCTAGTTTCTATAATAATATAACCATAATATATTATCTATATAGTAGAAATATTGATTTTGTTTAAATTTAATATGTTTAATACTGCAACCTTCCTACTAATTCAAACTATAAGTAAAATATAAAATAATCAATAAGTAATTACACACATGCGAATTCAACTCGAGATATAAAATACAATTAATTAATTAAATTATTTATTCGGAATTGAAATTCATAAAATTATTACGTATAATTTATATAATATATGCGTATAGGTATGATACCTACATGTATATAAATATACGATATACGTTATATAACTACAAATTCTCATTTCATATGAAAAAATGTATGTATATAGTATATCTATGTAGTATATTTCCTTAAAAACTAATATGTTTTTGTATACATATAAATTGCTTTTATGTCGTATAATAATTCATCTTAAAATTCTACAACAAAATTAATGTAAAAATTAGAGACCACGAAAAAACAACTAAAATAATGATAGTAATATATAAATATAATATAATATATTTAAACTGATAAATAAAATAACATGTAAATGGTGAATTTCATCCCAATGATTACTGCTACCAATGATAAGTTTTTAAAAAAAATATAATAATACGTAAGTATAAAATTGTTTAATTATGTCATGAATAGCTGATTTAACAGAAAGAAAATACTAAGGTCAATAATATACAACGTGAATTAATGTGGTATACGAAATTTCTTGTGTCGCCTGATACGTAATTCCTACCATGAGAATTCAACGGTGTAAAAGAAGAAGAATATAGTTCGGAAACTAATAGCTACTCGGCAATTACTGCAAACAGTGCAAACCAAAAATGTTTGCTCTACTCATCGTACAATTGTATTCTTCGGGGAACCGGAAGGCAAAAATAATATAATACTAAAATTATACTCGTACTTGCTGATAAATCACTAAATAATCAGTTTCATCGCGATTCAACGTGCTATATTGAAGGCAGGACTGAGGACAGTTCAAAAAGATAAGAAACTAATGTTTCGTATGACACATTCTGTCGAAATATAGTGTAATAATAAATTAAGAGTTAAAAAAAGGAAGAATGTGTAGGTAGACATTCTGCCTACTATATAGTTGTCGAGTGGTATACCTTGTCATTGATTAATAGCCCAGCCATTTAAGCTCCAAAAAAGGCGTTTTGAGGAATTAAATCGTGGTAAGTTTTGAAACTTTGCAGAAAGTTTGGTTGTGAGTTCCTGATTAACCCTAAAAAAGTTGCCATAGTTGCTAGATCCGGAAGTGTCCGCCATCTTGGATTTAATATGCAATATTTCAGTATTTTTAAATTATCATTAAAAATATTCAGTTTATCACAAAAATACATTTGTACAAAAGTATTGCTGATAAAATGTACAGCAACAAATTTATGCTTTTATATATTTTTGTAGCTTAAACAGGTGAACGGTGAAATCCATCAGCGCATTGTAATACTTGATAAGTCAATGTAATAGATAGGTATGTTAAATTTTAATTCAATGATAGTACGGAAATCTTATTCAGATTATATTACTAAGCACATTTTATGATATATGTATTTATAATTTATATTGATATAATAGTAATCTATTTTACTATTACATATTAGTACATTACTATTACAGCTAGGTTGAATTAATATTTACCAAAAGTATTATATTTATTATATTATGAATAATTAATTTATAATCGAGAAATTAAAAAAAAAAACTATATTGAAAATGTTACATGCTGATAAAAAGTTTAAATTTAATCTAAATATTATTACATTTTCATTGAGTATAGACAATTATAATAATTTAAAAGTTGAGGAGTATTTTAAGTTTCTGCCGTGAATACTTTTTCAATTTCAACAAAATAACTAAAATCGTTAGATAAGACATAGTAATTTTACGTGTGAATATCTTGTTTCGTCAAAATGTAAACTTCAGTCGATTTTAAAGAAATACTTATTAAATTTTTTTTTTATAATAATTGTGCAAGAAAAATTTAAATGGTACCTTATATTCAATTTTTAAACCTAAGATATGAATGTTTTAATGTAACAAAATAATTTACAAAGTTTGCTGGATTTAATAGCATCTTAATTTTAAAAGCTTTTTTAAATAATATTGTGATATTGTATTTTCGAAATTTTAGATTAATGTATAAACAACTTTTAAGAACCCTTGTACGATAAAATTATGTATTATATAATAGTACATCATTTTTAAGTGGACTCCGTTGAAATAGAAAAACAATGTCGATACCTAATGACATGATATGATATTATGATTCAAACGATTTCGTTAATTGTAAAGTGATATCATGTAAATTACTAAAATATATTAATTATAGCACTCACTTGGCACCTACAATCTACATAGGAACAGAAAACCATTAGGCAATTAAAATGTCTCAGTTATAAGGAATTTTGTGCAAATCCATTTTTATGGTGATGTAAAAAATCATTCATCACTGATTAATCGTAAACATTTATATAAAAATGTATAAATAAAAAAAAATATGATTAAAAATAATAGGAATTTTACATATCATAAAATGTTGATAAATGAAGGTACCTCCTTTTACAAATGTGTTAATTAATTACTTTCTTAACCAATTTTCATTGTTATACATATACTTTCGTACGCGTAGTGTTTAATTCTAAGCTATTAACCTTCAAGAGTATTCATGACTTGCTAAAAATATATACTTACCTATTTATTCAATATGCTAATAATTCATACATCTGTTACAACGCAAACTCTAAATATAACATTAATTGTAGTAATTGTTCTTATACAAATGGAATGTACTTCAATATAGTTCAAGTACAACAAGTCATTGAACGCTGTACAAATGTTTATTATTTTATTACTGACTTAGCAATGAAACCATTAAGACCATATTATAATCAAATATGAAACAGCAATATTAAAATAATCGTAGTATCGAAAATTACATAATTATGATCAGTGATTACTTACATATTACAATTTCGTATAGTTAGGCAGTCTAATAGTGTGAGTCGACTAAAGCCGTTCTATCTTGAAATTATATATTATGTTAGACTAGTCTCTAGCAGAGATACATATCAGACTATGGTCAGATTATAATACAATGGAATTTTAATCTCATTATCTCGCACAGCAAAACTCAAAAATGTTATATGATAACTGATAAGTAGGGATGAGAAGTTATAGGATTTGCATATTTTTTTCTATATCTCCTATTTATAGCTAGGTGAGCTAAAAATCTGTTCTATAACCTAATGAATTGAAATTTGATATTCAAATTTTGCATATTTTTGCATATATTGGTAGTTTTCTTAAAAGTTGCATATTCATGCGTTTTTGTGCATAAAAATGCATATTTAGTAAAATTATTTATTATTTAATTGAATTTTATAAGTTCGTAGTCAATAACCAATAACATTTAATAGTATATAAAAGTAAATTTAGGATTAGTATCATTTATTGGATAAATCACATCTATGGACGAATTGCCAGAAGACTTAACCGGAAATGACCGTATTTACTTCAAGTATGCCCCCATAACTTCAGTTGATGTGGAAAGAAGTTTTTCGCGATACAAAAATATTCTTTCGGATAATCGTCGGAGGACAGAGATTGGATGTCGAAAATATTTTAAAAAACTTTGGTGGTTCAATGCAACAAATTTACAGATTATTTAGTGATTAAATCACCTGACTATCAATATACGTATAATCAATACACCTACCAATCGTTTATTTAATCGTTTTCCTTGCATATTTTGTCTATTTTAGTTCCTATAAGTTCTCATCTCTACTGATGAGATATCAAAAATTTTAATGTTTTCATGTAGGTGTAGATATTTAGTAACTATTCAGTAGCATCAACTCAATAAATTGTATTATTTTATAGTTGATAATTTCAAAATTTTTAGTAATTTGTAAATGTCTTTAATGCCCATAAACATTCACATTAATTATAATTTATGACGGATCAAAATGTTTGAAACAAAACTACTAGGTAGTTAACAGGGGATGAGATGAATGTATTATGAACATTAATCTCCAATAGATTCCAAACATATCACAGCTCTACATTTTATGATTTAGTTTACAAAACCTAAAACACACTATATAAATAACAGCATCGAGTACTTATATAATAAATAATAATACAAGTAAATAATTTTAATTTTCGAAACGAAATCAATTTCACATCTCCAAACAAATCTGTCAAGCACTTGGACCAAACCCACAGGACGTAAAAAACTTAATTTTGTTCTTAAAAAAAAAAAAAAAAACAGAAATTGTACAATTAATGTAAAAAATGTAAATACATAAAATACTTACATTGTAACCAAAAACAATTAATTTGTCCTGCATTGACATACGGTATTCAAATCTGGGGCACACAACCAAAAACTCAAAACTAAATCTTCCCCAATCCCTTCAGTCGATTACTCTCAGTCTTCTGACAAATGCACCTTGGTATGTTAGTAATCATATAATCCATAAAGACCTGAACATTCCAACAACTCTTCACATCCTCACTTCAACACACTATAAAAATTTCATTCTAAAACAAATAATCATTCATACCCGCTAATTTCAATCTCTCCTCTAAGACTCTCCCGGATAACCCTCCCCGTCGACTAAAATGAAATTGGCCCCGTGATTTACTTCGTTAAATAAAAAAAAAAATAATAGGTATACACATTTGTTCTGAGAAATAATTGACGTGACGGAAGTGACTTATTTAAGCCACCTAAGCTTGTTTCTTTGAATTGTAATTTATTATGTTTCGTATAATATATCATATTGATAAATTATAAATTTTTTACATTGTGATAAAAAAAAATACAATAGTTTTATTTTAATTAATTAAATGTAATTTTTTTATTATGAATTATATATATTATATTTAAAACTCTTAGTTCAATATATAATATGTAAATATAACATTTTATAAGATAAATAATAATATTTATTGTTATAAAATCAACTACTATATTGTTTGGTAAACATCCACTGCGACAACGGATGTCATGACGGATGAATTACGGAGATTCACTGCAGGCATTCTATATAACGTATTTAAACTGTAGATAGTAAATGAATCAATAATATTATGAATTTATTGATCATGATATTATGATATAATTATTATTTAAAAGAAAGCGGACGTTCTTGCAGGCACATCACAGGGGCGTTCTGGTGTGTTATCATATTAAGCACCAAATTTGAAAGTGGCTATTTATATATACAGTGTAATGTAATATATAGAACTGACTTTTGGAATAAATTTTGTTCAAACTAATGTTTTTTTATTTATTTATTCTTTTGTTTGTTAAATGACCATAGCGTTACATATAACGCTGTTCATATGTACAATAATAACTTTTTTTAGATTCTGAACGAAATGATGAATGTATTGATTTTACAATGATGTGTGTGTGTTTTTTTTTTGTGTCTGTGTACAGCATAACTAGTCAAAATAATGCTTCAATTTCAAACTTTGGGGGTGGTTTCCGATGTAAAAGTGAATATCCTTGGTGCATTATCAGTAGCGTGCACAGGGGGGAGGATAGGGTTAACCCCCTCCCCCCATCGGATCAAGAAAATTATATGATAGTATTTTATATTAATATTACACATCGTATTCCCATGTCATAACGATTACAAAGAACTTTATAATCTTTATAATCGTGCTTGTCATTCAATATTTAATCAGATAATTCGACTGGTAAAAAACATACCTAAGAAATACAACATCAGAAAATAGATTGAATGGTTTGGCGCTTCTAAATATACACCAAGAAATTAAAGTTACACCTGATAATGTTTTAAACTTATTATCAGCTAATGCCAGAAAATTAAACTTTAGACTAGATTAATTTTTTTAATCAATAAATATGTATGTATAACTATAATATAATATAGTTAAAATTTACTTTTGTTCTTGTATAGTGCCTTATTAGTAGCTTATTATATTAGTATAATACTATATTATATTATATTATATTATAAGACTTCCTTTCTAAAAACCTATTTTAATTTTTTTTGCTCAGTATCTATAGTGTCTAGATTCTAGGGCCTACAATAGTGATAATCCGGACCTTCTTTGAACCCCCCCCCCCATTTTGAAATCCTGGGCACGCAACTGTGCATTATAGAGATCAAAAATAAACATCTTCCAACAGTTTTCAAAAAATTCGAGAAAAACAAAAAAAAAAAAATGACAGAAAAACGGAAATTTTTACGCAAAACCAGTTTTTGACCAAATCGAATTTTTTATATGGTTGCAATTCAAAAACTAATCAGAATTTATGAGAATTGTTTATTGAAGTGTCAGTAAAAAAATTTTGGATTACCAAAATAACTTGAAAATTTAATACAAGGTTCCTTATGAGTTGTTCTTATTGTAGCTAAAAAAAACTAAAAATCGTTAGTCACAATTTTTTTTATAAGCGTTTATACTTCCAATTTTTACGAAATCTGTCGAAAATTTGCAAATAATTTTGAAGTTAAAAAATCATAAAATTTTTTGTTAAAACATTTGTTATTATTCAAAACGTATAAGTCGTAGATACTTGAATACCAGTTATATATATTGGCATTTTATTCACATGATTTAATTTTCAAAATATTTTGACTTTTTTTGAGATATTTATAGACAACTGAAATTTTCAATTTTTCTGAACATTTTTTTTTAAAGTGTCGATAAATTTTTTTTGGCCCTATCAAAATACTTGAAATTTTAACACAAAGTTTCTCATAAGTTATTCTTATAGTGATTAAGAAATTATAAGAATACATAGGCACAATTTTTTTAAATTAGCATTTGAAGTTCAAATTTTGACTAAATACCTACGTAAAAATTACGGCAATGTTCAAATTATCTTAGATAGAAATTCATAAAAGTTTTTCTTTTTAATTCTAAGATTTGAAAATTTAATAAAAGGCTCCTAACATATTTTTACAATAGCAGTTGAAAAATAAAAGAAATACATACTCACAATTTTTTTTTATAAGCATTCGAAGTTTGAATTATGACAACATACGTAAAAATCATGATAATTTGTAAATTATATATAATTAAGCTAGAAATGCATAAAAATTTTTCTTTTTAAATCCAAGATTTGAAAATTTTTAATAATCTATATTATATCCTAGACAGATAAACCGTCTCCGTTCAGAATCGTTTTTTGTATACAATGATATAATATCGTAGGATTTAAATTTAATTTCATCCATTACAGTAACCCACTTAAGGTTACAATTGTAACCAACTATACAGCAGAGTGACATCCACGACTTACCCGCTTTTTATATATTTATTTTTTAGTACTGAAAATAAAAAAATTTAAATTTAACGAAAAAAATGTTTAAATAAATTCAAAATAGCCTGTTTGTGAATCTTGATATAAGAACAATTTTGATGGTCAAAAGATTTATCTATGTTAAGTTTATTTTTTAGAACTTTTTTAAAATTCAATATTTTATTGGTTAAATTAATTTATTTGGAAAGTAATAATTTTTTAACATGAGTATATTTCTTAAATTATTTACTTATCATATAATATAACAATTTTTGTCATACGTTAATCAGCATCATTTTTTTTTTTTTTTGGTCAAGTCTTTCTGTTACACCCTGTATATATATATATATATATATATACCTTCAGACAACTGTGTAGAGTTTAGTTAACTTTAGGTACATAATAATATAATTATATTTCAGGAATCAAAATATCACTAATATGGATTCCGGGGCACAGCGACATTAAGGGCAACGAAAAGGCAGACCAAGAAGCTATATAAGAAAGCAGCAGAGTGCACATAGATATCCCCACATTAAATTTTACTACTTTCGTAGACATAAAAAACCAAATTAAAGAACTGATTAAAATCAAATGGCAAACACACTGGCTCGAACAAAACACCAAGTTGATAAAAATTAAAAACTACATATTCAGTTGGCCTAATCCCCTCACGAAAAAAAGAAAAAGAGTAATGATTAACAGAATTCGTGACGGGCATATTCGATTAACCCATGGCAAAGGACGAAAAACCTATGTGCACAACCTGTGGTATCTAACTTACAGTTAACCATATCCTTACAGAATGCCGTCAATACACAGAGGAACTAGATTATTAGCTCAACTTCCCCAACACCTTAGATGCAGCCCTCGGACCAAACGCATACACCACCTACCAAATCTTCTGAATCGAATAATTTAATTAAAAATATTATATTTAAGATATACACTGAAAAAAAAACTTGTAATTAACGCAATGACTATGACTAATGGCCGTTGTCGTCGATGTCTTGTTTAGATTAATAAAATATATATATATAATTATAATATTGTGATAACAAAAAAAAAATGTTTTGAAATAAATATAAAGAAATAATTGTAATTTGTACAAGATACATAAAAAAGTGATAATTATTGTTAAAATGATTGGCCATTAACATAAAAAATAATGAATTATTTTCAATCAAATCCAAATTCCATTTATTTGCCTAATAAATTGTAATAAAATTATTATTTTTTATTCATGCACTATTACACAATAAGAAATTAAAATTGGAATCTTAAATTAATTTATCTTTGTCATTAACCAAAATTGTTCAATATAAATAAAATTTTATCACAAAACTTCCTACATATATTTCAGAGTCTCTCGGCCCTCTGCTACAACTCATTTTCACTCACACCATCAAATCATAAAAGTAAATTTTCAAAACAAAGTGTAAAAAAACTGTTTTACAAATGTCCACACATTTTATAGAATATAACATTAGAATAATTAAGCTCTCGTTATAAATAATACACTTGTTTCCCAATGTCGACACAAGTATTTTATTTATAAAACTACCTATATCTAAGCTATTGTATATTTATAAAAATAAGTTAGTTTAAGCATAAATTAATTGTTGATTTCTGTACAACTTTTATCTTAACTCAATTAAAACAAATTAGTCAACTATTAATTTAAAACTTTTTAAAATGTCTTCTATAAATTTAACATGACTCAATCAAAAATATATTGATAACATGACAAACCTTGTACCTTTTAACCTATTCCTATGTGTAAAATGTAAAATTCCAATTATTTAGGAGTTTGGAATTCGACATAAAATCATAATAATATATAGTACTATACATATGGGCAATAAAATGTGTTTTACGAAGAAAATACCTTTCGCCTCGTTTTGATTTTAATTTCAGAGTTGAAAAAAATGTTATTCGAATCCTCAATTATTTGCAAATTTGTCATGAATTAATTCTGTATACATTAATATATTTTGACTTATTAAAAGCATTGTATAAATAGAAAATCACATATGCTTATTTTATGAATTAAGTCTTATCTCACAAAACTATATTTATCGAAACTAATTATAACATTGTATTTATTAAAAATAATCATATCTCATCATAATTCATAATTATCTGAATTAAAATATAAAATGTTGATTAATTACCAACTACGCCCAGCATAATCTTATTTTCTTAATACCTAATAGAAATCATATTTATTTTATCTAATATTATAACATTTATTTAAAATTATTTGCAATTTAGTTTGTGTTATTTGTCTTTATTTATATTCATAAAAAACACAATGGTTTACTTCTATTAATCATCAAACAATTATTTGTAATACATTTTAATTTTAAACACAAAATTATATGTTCATCATTATTCGTAATTAATATTAATTACTAGTTCAAAAATAAAATTGTTTATTCTTATTTAAATTTAAAATTTAAAAAAGTGATAAACATTAAATATTATAACGACAAAAATATAAACAATGTAAATATTTTCAAAAACGTTTATATTATTGGAAATAATGAACGTTGTCTCTTGTCTGTTTAAGGTTAAACCTACAGTTAGTTAGTTATATTATATTTTATACTTATTTTAAATTTCAATGAATATGCAATATATTTATGTTAACTACATAGATATCAGATATTAACACATAATTTTGATGTAGAAATATTAAATTGTTTTAATGATTAGTATTTAAGTTTTAAATATTAACAAAACATATAAGTACGAATTTTCTTAACCTTCCTACCATTTATAACTTAAATGTGATTTAATTGTGTGTAATGTTTTATGTATCAATATAAATTAAGAGTGCATATTTTTAGATTCTGCGAGGAACAATAAATGTTTTGATATTACATGGAATGTCTATTGTGTGTGTGTGTGTGTTTTTTTAGTAGAAATTATGCTTTGATTTTCAACTTGAGCATATTTTATGATGGGGAAGTGATTCTATTTCTTCTGAGAGATTAAATTCGAAAATAGCCTTTAGTTTTCGAGTGTCAGAAAAAATAAAAAATAAATTAAAGGAAAACGGGAATTTTTATACTCTGTCAAAAAAAACTTGAATATTTGTAGTTGCAAATTTATAAAATGTTCAGTGATTATACCTCAAGATTGAAAATTTAGAACAAGGTTTGTCATGAGTTGTTCATAATATCACCAAAAACTCAAAACAATTTATAAACACGGTTTTTTCCATAAATATTTTAAGTTTAAATTTGGATGATGTTGGATATTTAAACGGAAATTAATGAATACTGTAATTTTTTTATAATTAAAAAATGGTAGATCGTCTCCGCTCAGAATAGTTATTCTTATACGATGATATTATTTATTTAAATTTAATACAATTTATTTTAATGACTTGTACGAAGTCTAATTTACAGAAGAGTGATACCCACTTGTTCATATTTTTAATTTACTAACTTATTAATATCTGTATACTACATCTAATAAGTGATGTTAAAGTATTGAATGTATCGTTTCTTGAAAATAAATCGATGTTATCAAATTGTACATACTTAATAATTAGTAATAATTTATAGATGAAACGTTATTATATACAGTCATATATACGTGATATTTTTAGGCTCAATATGACTAATGCTCAGTGCTCACTGATAAGAAGACCGTTAATAGATATGAAAATACACAAATATTTAATGCATTTCACTTATGTCAAGTGGAATTAATTAAAATATAATACGGAAACACTCATACTGTATAATCAGTAACTCTTTAAAAACATTAACCTATAACCTTATGTTTACCTAATATCTAATACATTAAGTGGCGGAGGAAGAGAGGACAATCAGATTTAAGACGACAGAACTCATAGGGATATAGGTACTATTCACCATCATAATAAGGATATTATACCTATAATAGTTAAAATTAAAATTTATGAAAAATTGTCTCAACCTATACTGTTATTTACTACACTTTCGAGTTTGGTAGTTATATAATATACAAATAATTAAAAATATAATTAATAAAAATAAATATCATTAGACTTTGTGTTAAAGTATGATTAATTTTACTATCTATATAATTTTACGCATAGGCAAATTGTATTCATTGTAACATCAATATTATTTCGTCTTGATTCTTTTATATTAAAATGTATGTCAACACTGAAGGTGTTTGGGCAACTGATAATTTAATTATTTTTTACACATATATAGCAATCAAAATATAAAAATAAATACGATAACACACATTTAAAAATATGTCGTGTGTTAAGAAGTGGCGTGTGAAATATGAATATAGTGGCATACTATAATATGTTTTTATAAATAAATCATACAAATTAAATAATAATAACAACAATAAAATCTATTCCCATTTTGTATATCTATGTTTTTATGATTTTAGCTAAGAACTCGCAGCTGTTAAATGGTATATTTATGTAATTCTACGTCGGTGTATATCAGGTCAAAGAGACCAAAAGTTCAAATAATATCAGCTATGGAAAAAAATTAACTATCGTTCAATTTACTCACGAATGAAATTTATATAAGGCGATTAAATAAAAATGCATACTAATGACTTAATACTTAATGTCTTAACGCATAGTCTATAAATATAACCTATACAATTCGATTTTGTATACCTACACTTAGTATACCTATATAACCTTTAACGTTTTCGTCTATTGAATAACACAATATTATTACGACAATATAAATGACATCATGAATATCTATACAAAAAGATTGTTTGAATTTTAGGTTCTGAGAGAAGCGCTGAGTGTATTAACTTTGAAGTTAAATAATAGAAAAAAATTAAGGAAAAACGGGAATTTTTACGTAAAATCAGGTTTCAACAAAATCGATTTTGGTTTTTGGACTTATCTAACACTGAACTTCAAAATTGCACCGAATGTTTAATTTTAGATTTTTTTTAAATTTAATATTATTATTTTATATGCCCCCTAAAATTTTCAAAATATTTTGACTTATGTTTAGCTATTTTGAAATTTCTGATTATTATTAATTTTTTTAACTAATGTTGAAAAAAAAATTTTCGTTTGAAAAACTTGAAAATTGAATACAAGGTTCCTATTAAGATGTTGTTAGTGGAAATTAAAATGACAGTTGAGGGGAATCCACAATAATTTTTTATAAACATCTGGATTTTGAATTTCAAAAAATATGCACCTAAACATTTTCAAATTATTTTGAATTAGAAATGCATAAAAAAGTTTCTTTTAAATCTAAGATTTGAAAATTTGATGCAAGATTCTTCATATAAGTTTATCTATCTTTATAGAAAAAATATTTACTGGAAAGTTAGATTAAATTATTATGAGCATTTTAAGTTTGAAGTTCAAATTTACACAACATTTGATATTCGTTCGATTTCTCATTGAACCATTTTCTTAATTTGTTGTTATTTAAAAACGAATATCGAACAGTAGTTTACATCAAGCTACTTGAAATTTACACCAAATGTTTATTTTATCATTTCCTATTAGTGATAAAATTTTCACTTTTAGAGTAGGTACCTATGGTATGTAATTGATACATTATACACAGTGACACAGTGACATTTTCAAATGCAATTTGTTTAACAAAAATTATTTAATCTACTATATTATGTCTATATATAGTATTAATACCTGTATAATAAAGTAAATTACTTGAATCATAATAATATCATAATATTTACCTACTCATTAATATTATGATAGACTGACAGACCCTCTCCGAACAGAATCGTTTTTCGTAGCCAGGATTTTTCTTTGCGGGGGGGGGGGGGCTGGGCTGATCAATTTTTACACTGCGGTAATTCCACCTAGGTTCTTCCATAAGTTTGAATTGTAGAAAAAAAATAGTAAAAATATACGGTTAAGTAAGTGGATGTCGCTCTGATGTACAGTAGGTTACAAGTGGGTTACTGTAATGGATGATGTTATAAATTTGAATTCAATGATGAAATATCATTGTTTACGAAAAAACGATTCTGAGTGGAGACGGTTTATCAGTATCAGACACAAAAAAAACACACATATCATAGTAAAATAAATAACTTCATCGCTCCGCATAGAATCTAAAATAAAACTTTCTTTTTATATTTTAAAAACAATTTAAGACTTTTTTAATAATTTTCATAGACCATTAAAATAATTATAACACGCTCATTACAGTGACTCAAACACCTTATGTATAGCAGAGTGTTACCAACTATTACCCACTTTTTAAAATTATAAATTGATAGTTGTGAATCAATAAGGCGTACGTATAGGTATAACATATCTACTGAAAAATTGTATTTGTTTTTAAAATCGCAAATATATCGAAGAATAAGGGTGTTATTGAACAATGAGCCATACATTTCTATTTATTACTTTTATTACAAAAAGGATTTTTAGTTTGCTCTGTTATATTTTATGTAGCTCTAACAAGTAAAGGTGTACTGTGTACATACCTACTGTGACTTTTGTAGCCTGCGGATTTTCTAGGGAAATAAACCTTTATATCCACTAAAAGAGAAAATAGTTAATTACGTAAAGACAATATAAGGTATTTTTTAGTCAGAATAATTTGTTACGGATTCGGGCAAAGAGGATATTACAGTTTCATTATAAACAATTAGGCAAGTATTGTAGCATGCAAAAAAACACTCATATTTTATATTAGATGTGGAAAGCGGAAATAAATATGACGAATTTATTTATTAGATAAATAGAGAACAAAATGATATTAGTAGTTCGAACAATGGGGTTAAAGAAAAATCTTCAAATAACTCAAAAATAATATATTTGAATATATTATCATGTAAATTTAGTAAATCGGGAAATATTAAACATAATTTATTTATTAGAATGAGTTCACGCAATTCTACTGATGGAAAAATAACGGTGATAATAAAAATATTTGCAATAATTTATAGTAAAAAATAAAAATAAGATAAAAATACTAATTAATAATAATTATTGATACTAAATGTAATTCATATTGCGTTATACCTATACATACATATATAATATCATTCTTTATAGAAAAAGAAAGAATTTAGTTGAGCTCAAATGTAAAATAGTAGGATCATGTATTGTACAAAGTAGATAGTTGCAGGAAAATAAAAAATATATTTTAATAATATATTATACTAACTGATTTTCTGAGTCCATAGGCATGCACTCAAAATCCTCCAAAAAACAATATTAGGCACCGCTCTTTCAACATTATTCATAAACACAACACTAACTTGTAAACTCTTTGACTAAAATTTATCAAAGATACTAATTTATACTTAACCTTATATAATATAATCAGAACAAATGTATATCTATAACTATTTTGTTTAATTTTTGATTGTTACTTGTTATTTAATTATTTAAATCGATGTTAAAAAAAAAAATTGTATTCTTATAATTTAAGTACTAAAAAGAAATTTGTAACAGACCAATGCAACCGAGGCCTTGTATTTATAATAATGAAAAAAAAATGTTTTGAACTGTTATTTTGGAATACAAATATAAATTGTTCGGTATGTTAATGTTTGTAAATTATATAGGAATAAAACGTACCTTTAAAATCCTAATCAGTGTACCACACCCTGTTTAAAGACAGTGCTTAACGAAAACCGCTTTCTATTGGTTCTATATATAGATGAAGTGGGTAGTTATCAATTTATATGTTTTACCCTTTTAAAAGATAGAAAGTCGCTCAGAAAAATAGTGAGTTTGTGTAGACTGTAGCTATCCATGAGTGGACAATATGATTTTGTTAAATTCAATGTTCAAATAAAGTAAAAATGAGTACATTAATAATATTATCACTTAGATCAAATACCTATTAATAATGTAAAATAATGTTAGGTATTTGTTTGACTTATATTATTTATGCTGCAGTGAAACCTCCCTGAACGAGCATCACTTCTAATTAGCGAACGCCTCTCAATAACGGACAAATATTCCGGTCCTGGTCCATTGGAATTATTGAAATACAGACATATTATCTTAATAACGGACGCGGACAAGTTTTGGTAGTCCGGTCTCCGGTGAGAGTTAAATACCTTTAGATAACGGACAGACATACTGAGTAACAAAAATCTACTTGTACATAATATCACATATGTATTATATGCTATTTTTATATTTCCGATGGAGACATTTATTTTTTATGATTTAATGGATACGATTAGGTACCTAATGTACTTATGTGCAATCCATAAATCTAATAGATGATAAAAAAAATACAGATAGCACGAAATCCCAACTTGATATGCACCGTATATACCTAATATGTACCTAATAATATCCTGATCTACCTCCCTAATGTATTTTAAATAAAATATTTATTTTTTTAAGTGAGTAAAACTTAAATTTTTATTTTTGTTCATTTTTCCCAAAAGCGGACACCTCTCAATTGGACTAGTGGTTAGGTCTGTTGGTGTCCGTTATTAGAATTTTTACTGTATCACTATACTACTACTGGGTAGAATTTATTTGTAATTTTGAAATATTCTGTATTGTAGGACACTGGTGGCAAACACTATCGCAACATTTGCATTCTATTAGAGTCCCCATTTTAAAACCTACTGAATAAACGAGTTTTAAAAAAACAATGTAAATATTTTAATTGCAATGTTTGACATTAGTGAGATTAATCTGTTCAGCTATTATAATATGCGTCCACAATTAATTGATAAATAGTAAACTATTATTTGGTCAAGGCTTTTCACCGGTGGTGTGCTGACGAACAACTCATAAATTAAAACAAAATAATATACTGTTCATTTGTAGATGCATAACAAATCAAAATATACGGTATAACACTACATTCATCTATATAGACTGTTTGAACTTTTTCAGATAATTATGCTTCCTACGCACGACAAATGTACAACGGAAAAAATGTTTTTTTAAATAAGTTGTATTTTGCGTAGAAAATTAATTAATTTTTAATCATTTTGTTTTTGTAGACTTAGTTTACAACATGTACCTAATATAACTGTTTTTCTTTGTATATTATTGTTTAGGAAATTACGAATACGAATAATCGAACGAAGAATTGATTTTCTCAATACGCACTGCGTGTGCAAATAATTTCATTACAAGGCAATTAAAGGGATCTACGTCTTTAAAAAATATATTTTCGTAGTTGTGGTTCAAAAATGTGAACACGAAATTAATTTATACTTAATTGTGTCTTAGGAAAGACAAACAAAATATATATACTTCACTATATACTATTATGAAGATGCCATGCTGTATATACGAAAAAGATTTAAAATGATTGGTATTTTATATCTAAAATGTTTGTTAATTATAATTAATGTTTTTAAATCTTTGAAATATGTAATAATAATTATATTAATTCCTAAGTGTTTAATCATCCATAAACTAATATTGTGAATTATCTTATCAATACGAATAAAATGTATTTGATATTTAAAATATTCAGTTATAATTAATGTTATATGGTTTATTATTTTTCACTAACAGCAACTTATATATGAGACATTTTGAATTCCCTTTTTAAGTAGGTATTTTGACTGAATGAAATTTTTTTTTCTCGACAATAGTTAAATAAAAACTAATTTAAATATAAATTTTCTTATCCCTATATACATATATAGCTCAAAAACAGATTATATGATTGGAAAATCGATACAAACATTTCAAGGATCTACTGTTAATAGTTTTTGTGTTACAGAAAAAAAATTTTGTCGAAAAATGGTTTGTGGTAAAAATTCCAGTTTCTTTATATTTGTTTTTAGTGAAACTTTTGAAAATTGTTGGATATTTTTTATTTTTTGTTTATTGACTTTCTCAAACTACCAACTAGATTCACAATCCTACCAGAAAAGGTGATAATGAAGAAAATCGAGGCATATTTGATTTTTACTGCTCCAAAACGTGTCGATAGACACAAACAAAAATTTTAAAATCAAATATATTCATCTCTCCAAAATGAATCACCGAACAAAAGTCCGGTGAAAAAAAGTCCGGTTACAAAAGTCCCACGAAAAAAAGTCCGATGTCATAAAAGTCCCGCAAAAAAAAGTCCGGCTTAAAGATACCCAATAAATCGAAATCAATGTAGTTATATTTTTATATTATTATTTTTATTATCTTTTTTATTAATTAAGTACCAAATAATTATAAATAAATTACAATGTTTTTATATTTATACGAATAAATCCTTTTTTTAATGACCTTTTTAAGTGTTTTTTTATTTTTAGTGCATATTTATAAGTTTACGGGTCATATAATATAAGCGCAGACCTGTACTAGAGCAGCTGTACCTTAAACTTATTCTTTATAATCTGGTGTACATAATTTTCGATTGTGGTTTACCCCTCGTAAATAAATAAACCGGACTTTTTTTCGCGGGACTTTTGTACCCGGACTTTTGTTCGTCGGACTTTCTTTCGCCGGACTTTTAGATAGAATCCCCTCTAAAATGTATTTCGAATTTTTAACGGGATGTTTGTATCATTGAAATAATAAAATCAAACTCTTGTCTCTACATTATGGAAGTTTTTTTTTAAATAACAAATAAATTATTTTGAAGTTTCCTAAAAGTACCTAAATTCTTGTAGGAAACTAAAAACTATACAATTGTTTTTCATAAGTAACTAGCCACTGTTTTGAGATTTATAAACGCTTTTTATTTTTTGTTAAAAGTTTTAACCTGTAAATTTCGAGGAAAATTATAATACAAAATTTAGCAATAAACTGTTGGTATTAGACCAAACACATCACGTTATGATATTCACATATAAGCAATAAACATCATCGCAAAATTAAATTAAATTAGGGCTGATTAGTGCATTTTGAGCAGTCAACAGATTACAAAATATCATACCGCATTAATTAGTACTCTCACAGATATATTATGTTTACGATTTATCAAATGTTTTTAGTAAGTATTCGATTAGGTAAAATAAACACGCAGTTCATATTGATCAGACTACACGAACGAGTATTTGTGTGTGTGTGTTTTATTACTGTTAGTTCATTGATATTTATTATTTAATAACACTGATAGACAATATCATTGATTATGACTTGGGAATCTAAATAATAAATTTATCAAACAGGAAAAATGTCAGAAAATAATTGGCAACGAGCGCAAGGGCATGGATTATATCACGTGTTATTTATCGTAACCCGGCCGTATTTTATTTTTTGAGTTGAGAGCAGATTAATATAATACTTTTAAATTTAAAGCTTAAAAATATATTATGATAAAAAATCGGTAGAATATACTCAAAAAATTCTGTGACGATAAAGAAGTATTCCGTAAGCCTCAATATTATGTATTCTGGTATTCAAATTCATCATAATTTATAAAATAACTTTTTATCTTTAAAATATCAATTGTCATAATTGAATTGTGCTAGTAACTCTTCTTGTCTGTTCTACGAGACCTATATTTCTACTGTAGAAAATTTGTTTTCCACTCTCTTGCTTGTCGAAAATGAATTTAGTGTTAGTTGTCTTTTCTTCAATAGTTCAAGAGCTGTAAATCCAGCATTTTCCATTGATTTTATCCCAGTTAGCAATTTATTTATAGTGCACATCTCATCCTTTTATTGAATTTCTTTAGGCCAATTATTCTTGTAATAACATATAAGTATATAACTGAGTCGATCGTCAGTACTAGGTATGACAGTTATGTAATATGTGGATACCGATTCTGCAGCGTGTGCAATGTGAATTATTTGATACCTTTGCAAGCATTTAATTTTCGTTATGTCCATATTATATTAATTTTACCTTGTCTAACTTTTTTCCAGCCGAGTTCACATGTTATTTAATTGATTAGTAATTCAGTAAATCCCTCGTTATTTAAAATTATGTGAATACCAAATAGTATTTCTTTTCTCGGAGCATAAATACATATCAAAATAGCAAAATAGAAAATTTAAAATCTACTGAAGCTACTTTTTATACTAATCCATCAAGGTTTCAGAAATTTATTAATACTAATAGATTTGGTCAATCTCAGGTTGTGTTAGCTCTATGATATTGGCTGGGAGAATGGCTGATGGGGTTGATCCCCTGACATCGAGTTAGCCATAGTCTTAGTCGATTGGTCTTGATGACTTTTCAGACGCTTTTCTGGTATTAAATGTCTAGTGTATACCCTGAGATATTTAGTTTTAGACCGGTTAAGTTTCTGATGTTGGATATCATAAAACTATAACTATCTTCAATCATATAATAAAACATTTCGAGTGTATAGTTTATACAATCAGTGGAAAATCAAGCCTTATTGGTAAATAATATACGAAGTCTGGTCATTATGTAACCACGGATTATTTTATATTCTTAAATAGGTAATGTGTTAGGTGTTTTTAATGCAGTAATCAAGCTGATGTAATTTACACTTCTTGTGTACAATTATTTTCTAAGCTCAATATTATGGAAACCAAGTTTCTTAGAAAGTATGAGGAAATAGGATCGCTTTGATGGTATACTTAAGCTTCTTCGTTAATAGGATTCAAACACATTATTCCCATATTTAATCCAAATGAATTTAAAAATAGTCGTATGTTGTTTTTAAATCATAATTTATAATACTGATTTCAGTTTATTTTTATTTTTTTAAATACTTCGACAAAACATTATTTTTTTAAGTATTTCAAGTAAAAATATTGGCAAAACCGCAATTTGTAAATAAGAATGTATATAGGTAAGGCTTGAAAATATAATATAAGATTTTCAAATCTGTGGTGTACGTTTATACGTGGGTATTTAGCGTATACCCTAGCACCAGTCTACTGAAACTTTAGCGTGTATCCTATACAATTAATATATACCCTAAACATACCAAGTATGGAATTATGTAACAAAAAGTAAGTTCAACTTCACCTCGTGCATATACGTATATATAGTTAAAATTATTTGGTTTAGGCGGGGTATACCTTTGCATAAAATAAGCATGGTTAGATAAGACATATTTTTTTTTTTTGAGAGTGACCAAGTCCTCAAGCTCCTGCCCTTTCCCGTTATATGCCCATGTGCTGAGCGTAGATCGTAGAAGATACACGCAGTTCATACTTTTACCAAAAAATTACTGATTATTTTAGGAACATCGGTAGGTATGCAAATAAAATGTTTTTGAAAAAATTAATTAGTTGTTGGCTAACTTTAGTTAATCTTCTGAGATGCATATTAATTTACGTCCTTGTTTACTAGTTGGCAACAATTGAAACTTGTAAAATAGATTTTTTTAAGTTATAATAATATCGTTTAAGGGGGAAGGAGGGTTCAGCCAGTATGCTACTATAGTTACCTAATGTATAAGGTCATGTAATATTAAATTCGCGAGATAAATGTAATTCCAAGAAATGCCGATTTTCGGTATTCAAAATTCAACGTAAACACGACTATAGACGTCACCCAAATTCACTATAACATATTGCTAATCAATAATTTTATATGAAATGAAAGCACATGCTCCGTGCGCACTTCAATATATTATATTTAGTCAAAAGTAATATATAAAATTGATTGAAAATTGTTTCTAAATAGGTTATAGTTAGGTTAGGTCTCCGTTGAAACTGCAGACACATCAATCATTTGGTAGGTACGATGTGTGTGTATAATACCTGTATATTATAAAAAAGAAAATGTTTTGAAACACGTGTGGTCGTACTCATAATAATCAGAAACAATAATATTTGAAAGTGTATTTTGGTGCAGTAGCGTTGTAGGCACAGTTAAGTAAAACAAAACAGAATATATTATATTATGTAAATAACAATTTATCAGACGAGGTCATCGTGACCCATGGAGCATCAACGAATCCAATAGGGACACCTTCCAAAGCACATTACAAGACGTACCTACTCATCGGTATACACGCGAAGAGAATATTAAGATGTTTTATCTAATGTGTCTCCGCGAAATTCCTATGCCAATCATAATACATTTGAAAAGCACGGGATTTGTTTTTTTTTCTACCATCGAAGTATTAATTCGAGAGCGTATACCCATAGAAGATTAACGGTGCGCGCGGGTAATCATTACTTTTTATCATCATCAGGCGCACTCGGAAACAATATAATGTGTGCACACACACACACATTGATGCAGACTGATGCATAATAACATACAATATATATATATAATATTATTATTATTGTGTTACACAACGCGAATATCGCGAATACAGCTATTACCTACATAATATGAAACCGAAGGGCGTTCGTTCGACGAGGTGCCAATAATACGTTACCTGCAGCGCGCGTATATGGTCGGCCCGACTGAAATAATACGGACGTGTGTGGTGTGTATTATAATAATTCATAAATGTAACCCACAGACGTCGATGAACGACACGATACGTAATTTATGAAACGTGTCGTTAAGACAAACAAAACGCGCATACCTAATACATATATAGGTATATAATATAAACCGTGCAGGTACTATATAGATGATTAACAGCCTTTTTTTTTTTTATCCTGAATACCTGCAATAAACGGAGTTGCGATAATGGGCAACGTAGGTATATTATATGCATAAGACCTAACATAATATTATGTAGCGTCGTCAGCGTGTGTGTGTATTATATGTCCGATAAACACAATATAGAGCAGCAGTGCTATTAAATTACCCATAGCCTTAAAGTCGTTTATGCGAACCGTATTCACTATATTATAATATCGCATGAATTATATTATGAAAGTGTCTGTGAGCGATTGCAATTCCCTTTCTTGATATTTTTGTGTTTCATTTACGGTGCAAACCCGACAAGTGTCCCTTATGTTTTGCCGTTTTACAGTAGAAAGGGATGGTGGACAATCAGTGCTCGAATTGGGGGAGGGGGTGCAGGGGACAGAGCTCCCCTACTATTTTTGTTTTTTTTGTGCACCCCTAATATTTTTTTAGACGGGGAGGCGGTACAAACTAATGTCCGAAATAATTTTTATTAAAATATGAATTTTTAATTAATGTCAATTATATAAAACTTTTACTATATTTCATATCAAAATTATTTTTGATTTATTATATCTTTTCTCCACGGTTTAATATCTACAGCCGTGCTTTTCTACGGTCCACAGAATAGATAATATGGTGCACAGATACAAGTGTGTGATAGTTACTATCTAAAAAAAATCGTGTTCTGAACAATATATAGGATAAGATCTTACTCTATGGTTCCGAACGAAATGTTATCAGTTTCAGTTATTACTGTTATGATGGTTATCACTTTAATCGGTGTTTTGAATTTTTTTGATTTTGCATTGTAATCGAATTTGACGAATTTCGACTTTTCGAGTCATTTTGTGTTCAATTAATTATTAAAATTATAATAATTGAAGACATTAAAAATATTATAATATGTTTTCTTTACAAATTACACATTCACACAGACCGGAACAAGATTATAACAATCAGTATTTTTCATATAATTAAATTATGTGTAGCTGAAAAGTGGTAGGTAAAATTACTTGGTGTTGGGAAGGGGGTGTGGGGCTTTTGCCCCCCTACGGGTCTGCTTTGATTAATTGTGCACTTGGAACACAGTTTTTAAATCGTTGGATTGAGCTTTTCTAATTAATTTTTCCCAATTCGAGCACTGTGGACAAGTGTACGGCTGTGTGTCATGTCCATGTGCGACCTACACATACATCTACACAACTTTTAAATTTCGTATAATAAGCGACGTCCGATATTGCACAAAATACTGCGATAGAAATTACATCTATAACGGCAAATTGCGTTTGGAAACCGAATGACCGAATGACATAAACATGAAGTCGTCCATCGTGCCCGCTTTGATACAGTATACCAAATCATTTTAAATTGGGTTTCAATTTCTTATCTTATTCTCTATTTCAAGTATTTTGTTCATAATTTTCAAAATTTTACTATTAAGTTAATGTTTTGCAGTGATCGTTAAGATTTTGTTTCCTTTACATGTTTCTTATTTATTTACGCCTAATAGTGAAACTTTAAACATTAAGCGCTTTTCATCAATAGCCTATTTTATAACTATTAGACGTTTTTGGTTTTGCTGAATTTCTTAGTAAATTTCTGAATTGTTAAACCATCACTGAATTCCTATGTGCGGATCAAGTGGCAGTGCTGTCATGCTGTATTAAATAGATTTTTTTTAGTAAGGTGACATCATACAATTTCCATGTATTTATAAATACTCAAATAAACTTCAAATAATTCTAATAAATTCAAATCGATATTTGTACAGCCATTACAGATGGTTAATAGTTATAGATAGTGACTCCTTACTATAATAATGTGATGTATTGGTATTTTGCAATGATTACTGAGTATAGATAATAGGAACAAAATAGTAACTTTAGATTCATAGATTTAATTTAATGTTTTTATCTTTTGCACCCAATATAACTTGGTTAGTTATTAGTCGTATATATTCATTTTCGCTGTCCATCGCCCGCCGATGTTCTATCTGCAAGCAGGGCCGGCGAAAGCTATGGGCGACCTGGGCGACTGCCCAGGGTGCCAGCACGTAGGGGCGCCAAACTGAAAATTATTTTTATTTATTTATCTTTTAAAACGCATTAACAATCTATACAATTTGAAATATTCATTATCTAATGTCGTTTTAATTGAAGATGCATCTTCAATTGTCTCATATTAGTCATATTTGTAGAATATAAGAATAATATAACAGTGCATCGATACCGCTGGTTTTGATGTAAAAATAATACATGGAATTATGGAAGCATACCACCGCATTTGTGAAAAACCGTGGCGGTAAAACTCATTCGGACCTTACGGTGAAAATACCGCAGAATATAGCGTAAATCAAAAAGACACAATTGTCTGACACACACAATTATTTATTCAATTTATTGTTTTCGACGAGCTCTCGCTCCGTACGGTCTGCTGTGTAATGTCAAATACTCAAATGTATAAGCTAACAAGTAACTGCCAACCATAGGCTGCAAGCTGGGGCATTTGTCCCCCTGGCTTTTTCAAAATATTTTTTTTAATTGAATGTTTTAAGATAAATGACTATTATATATACTATACAACAAATTTAAAGTATAAAATAAGTTGAAATATAATAAAATATAATACTACATTGTACACGAGTATAATAAAAAATGTTATTATTTTAAAACACCAAGTAAAATTATAATATTTATCCTCAAATCCTAACATTGCCCCCCCTAGAAAAATTTCTGTGGGCGCCAACAGGTAATCAATATTCATATGATGATATATTTTGTTTAGTAAATTTGTACATAGTATTTTGGTTTCTTTTTTACAATAAATTCCGTTTTAATTAATAAGTAGTTAGTGAAATCAGAAACACAATATTCCTATATTATAGGCAGTGGTGGGCTGGTGGCGTGAAATAATATTATATTATTTGATTTGATATTTTATGTTAATGAATATCCTTTGAATTTTGATAATTGATATTAATGTATGATGATATATAATAATTAATATATGGCGCAACGGTCGATATAACGAGGTGAATCGCACATTCGCACATTCGCATATTTATTATTATGAAAATTAGTATTATTAACTTAACACGTTTTTCGGAGTATCTATAAATATGATAATATAAATTTAATATTATTTTCGTTGTACAATTTTTTAAGTTAATAAAATAATATGTCTAACCTTATTACAATATTGTTATGATACAAAATACATGCTAATTTTATTTAACTTACTAAAAAACTTAATTTTAATACTACTCAAACTAGTCTTGGTGGGGGGGGGGGGGGGGGGGTCAAAACAGGGCGCCAAAACTTCTTGCGCCGGCCCTGTCTGCAAGTGCGATTGAAACCGATTTGTAACCATTAGCCTAATTAACTAAACCTTATAATATATCATAACATAATGTAGGTATGTATCCGAGTACTACTGTACTAGTAAGTTTGAGCTACACGCGTACATAATAATAATAATAAATCATATTATACGTACGTAGCTATAATAATATGCGTTGCAACGCTATTTCTGGGATATTAACCGCAACGTTATTAACCATTGGGTGTGGGTATGGTTGTTTTGGCGTTTGATACAGAAACCTTTATTGTGCCATCGCGTTAAACGGTGGTTAGGTATGGAAGTACGATTTTAATCATATACGTCATCGGGTTATGGAGACGGACAAATTTAGACAATTATTTACTTCCGGTAACGCACGCAGACGGCCACTCCGCCGCGTGAATGATGAACGAATGTTACATGTATAGATACGCATATTGCATGTAATTGTTTATATATATAAGCGGTACAGGGACGTAGCGGCGGCCTTGTTATTTTTAATATTAGGGCACTGATTTTTGTGTAAATAAAAAATATTAAAGGCAACATATGTGCTGTATTAGTGTATTCAGGAGATCGTTTAAATATTTAATTAATGCAGGCAATATAATTTTTTTTACAACCATTTATGCAGCAGTTTTTTTTTATAAACTATCTAGGTACTAAAACGAATTCAGCCAGTTGCGAAACGACGTATGTACATTCATGATTTTTATCGTTTGTTTTGACATCCATAATACAACGTTTAACAAGTGGTTGACAAAATAAGTCAAGTGGTTGACTCGATAATATTCATCTTTGATTTCGTGATCAATGAAATATAACGAAGCATTACCTACTCATGTACTTACCGTTGAACATTATCAAACTTAAAAAGTCATCTAAACTCCAGTTCAAACTCAACGACATGTATTACATTATATAAATTGGATTATATTCATATGTGTTTAGGCCAGACTTGCATTATTTAATTTGTTGTGTATTTCGAATCTCCTGCGCTTTATTTGATTGAATGAATTTTTAAATCAGAACTTTTTACAGACGATTTCAATACTTTCGGTAGATACCTTCAAATACCCCATAATAAACGACAGACATGAACCATTCATACATATTTTTGATCTCTAATTTTATTCTTTTTCTTATTAATGTGTATTGATATCGTTGCGATCGCGTGGTATTGTGATGGGATGAGAGATCTGTTAAAAAATAACTGAAAATAATATCGTAAAAATGACTACTATTATGGTAAAAAATAAAATCGAAACGGTAAGCGAGGAGGCGGCGGATCGTCACCGATACAGAGAGATGCTGAATTGATCCGAAGGCCACAGTTGTTATTTTGACCCCTACAGGAAATAATTTATAACACAATATATTGCGCACGCACTCGCATATAGGTACAATGCAACGAGCAAAATGACGAACCGTGCAGTGTCGAATTACGTACAACGCGTTGGTCCTTGATTCTTCAAACCGCCGTAATGATGGCGACATCATGTGCATAATAAAATTATAAATATATATGTTTGGTTTTGACGTTTCGCACGGAAGACGTATCATATGATCCTACGTCACTGGGAATGTTGTTGGTCGGGAATTGTTCTTTCTCGGCCAACGGCCGCACATGCCTGATGCTTGTAACGTATGGACATATATAAATTATATAGGTACCGTTTAACGAGATAATTTATATAATACTACAAGCTTATTAATATTGTCGCAAGCAAAGAGCGGTGGTTGCTGAGTCCAACTCCAAACCCTAAACCTTTCATCTCTCGTCATGTAGTTAGCTATCTGTGTGTTAGATATTATACAGTCTACACTGTTGTAATAGGATTTGTAAGCGAAAAACAATTGTTTCAAATTGCAACTATATACTTGCAGTAGATAGGTATATATAATTATATTAGGAGGTACTTATTATGCTAAATCTGTACATGATAAAATCCTAATTCAAGGATTTTCTACACAGTTCTCGCGTGTGCGTTCTGTAATTAAACACTGTAATTAGATCTGTTAAGATCTTTTAATCTGTTTTTAATAAGATCAATAAGATTTATATTTATAACTATATTATTCACATTATTGACGCATTGTATATACCAAGCAGCATACAAGTCGTCTTTCAGCACTCCTTAATAATATGGGGAGGTTGTGCTATATACCCGACCACGTACTTAGCTTAATAATAATAGTCATAATAATTTATATGCATTTTTTTATAGTGGGGTGAATTTATTAATCAATGCAATTTGTATATGTATTTTAATTCATTGTACCTATATACATTTTTTTCATCTAATAAAAATATAAATAAGCTAAGAAAGAGTAGCATTATTATTATGACACTTAATTAATATATCGTTAAACTATATTAATTTTTCATTTATTATTATGCTTGAAGTTTAGTATATATACAAATCATAGGTATACCTAAAAATACATGTTTAAAAAAAAATACCATGTATAAAATATATTGTGAGTTCTCATGTCGAAATATCGATCCCATCCCACTTTTTCCCATAACTATACTAAAAAACATATTGTGTGCATAATATATTTTCGAAAAATTTTTAATTACTTTAAGATAAATTTATACGGAACCTTCTCATACGTTTCTAAGATTTAATTTTTACTCAGAACACTTTTTTATTGATTACATTTATATAAATTCTCAAAAAAGGATGGAGAGAAAGGGAATTCTATGACACGGGAGTCCACCCACAAGTTACAAGTTGCACCTCTCACTCAAGTACGTAACGAAATCTACAGTAAGTTCCCCACGCTCGCAGCATTTTATTAGAAAGATAATTTCGAGTGTCACTGTAAAAATTATTGCGTCGCTTTTTATACACATTGTACGCAATCTGTTACAGTAGGTGTTGGATATGTCATTGTGGAAGAACTCAAATGCACATTAAATCCGTATCGAGTGGCCTACAGGGCATGAATCAAATATTGGGGTAGGGTTGTGTGCGTGATTTGAGTTAGGACCATTTAAATTGTGATAGGTATTAGGTACCTACTATAGTAATATTTTACATACGAATATATAACAGAGATGGACTACTCAATGTTACTAGAGACCCAATTTTAATAAATTTAAAATCTAGTGAGCCGTATAGCATAGAAAAACAGTCATCAAACTGTTTGCAACTTGTATATTTCTAACTAGTATAAAAGGTCTTGATTTTCAATATTAAAGTAATTCAATTGATAACGCACAAGTTCAACTTCTTCACATTGCTTTTTGAAATATACAATTAATTCGTTTTTTGTATAACTTCACAATAGAAAAATGTTCAACATCTATTCATAAAATATATTCTAACACTTCTAATTTTTGTCTGAATCCATTTAACCCCTAATAATTTGAGATTGTTTTTAAATTGCTAACATTTTATCAAATAATTTGAAAATGTATTACAGGTAATAAAATCACACATCTACGTTAATTCCTATACAGGGTGATTTTTTTATCATGAACCAGTTAATATCTCGGGAAGTATAAGGAATTTTAAAATAATTGAACTATATGACTAGACAACTCAATTTGACCAGCAATTAATGCAAATTTACATTGCTTGCTACTGGTATCTGATATGAAATAAAAGAATAAAATATATGTACATATTTCTATGTTATATTATAATCTTTTAACAAACTAAACAATCATTTATGTAAGTGTGAATTTTTTTTTATAAAATAAAAAATTTGATGTTTATCATAATTATTGTTTATTTTTTAGAAAATTAATTTTGTTTTCTTTCAAATTTCAATTGCAATTAGTAGTATTAACTTTTAGTTCAAATATCTATAACAAGATTGGATGAACAAAATATATAATTTGTTATTTTGGTTAGTCTCAGCATTACATCTCACCTGATAACTTAATAAGTATGAATAAATAGTTTTTTTTCTACAATAAATTATTTCTATAAATAAATAATTTAATGTTTTTATTTTAGTTGCATTCAGATAAAAAAAAAAACAGTGCAGCATCAAGATCAACTACTTATATATTTGTAAAATTTGTTGAATGTCATATTAATAGTTAATTTTATGTTTAAATAATTAGGTTAAGTTATTGATAAACTATTTTCCATAATTAGGGTTATGGAGTTTAGTAACCTAAATTGGCGAATTGAAAATTTTTTCTAATATGATAGTATCATTTTTATGCAATATTAAAAGATTTTTATATCATAAAATATTAATTAAAAATTAACATAATTTAAAAAATAAGTGTAAAAATGAATAATTTTTTAAAACATCCATAGCCCTAAAAATATGTTGTAATCTAGAGTAGATATTATAAAGTATGTTCAATGGTCATTTAATTTTTATTAATTTATCTAGGGTAGTGGACATGTTAAGTGTTAATATTTTTTATTAATTATGACCTTACCCAAATCCTGCAAAAATGTGCACTACGGATTTGTTCATACTCTAGTAAAATTATTGTTAACTAATGTGTTTATTGCCTTAGATAATTTAGTATTGAATTAATGTCCATTATTTGGTCTATTCACACACAAGATACTTTTGATATAAAATGCGAATTATACATTAAACAAAAAATATATCCCAGAATACCTATATTTATAAAAGTATAAATTTCGGGGTTGGCACTATGACAATGGGCTCTGGGCCTATAGCCTCGGCGCCTCGCATTAGATTTACAATGCAGGACTCACTTCCTCGATGAACAAAACATTGTAATATCAGTCTGATGTAGGTTATTCGTGTAATCAAAATAGGTAACTTACCTATCCAATTTTGATTTTAGTATACACAGATTGATTTGTAATTATTTAATTTTATTAAAACGAAAACTTTAAATGATAGGAGCAATGTAAAAATGTATTACTAAAAAAAAGGAATATGTGAATAGACCTTTAACTACTTTAGTCTTGGCTCTAAATCCTGAATCCAAGTACATAAATTATACCTTTGTAACTGCATATTTATAAATTATTTCTCTAAACACATAGAAATTGTTGATTTATTTTGTTTTAAAATTAATAAATGTTATCTGTTTAATATAATAATTTACTATAGTAATAAGTAATTAAGATACACCATATTGTTTTAAAAAAATATTTATTTTGTGATTTACTAGTCAATCTGATATAGAAATATAAATTACCTATATTAATTAAATACATATGTATTATGTATAATTAACAAATTATACAACATAATATCTTCTTGAAATAAAGCATTTGGTTTTCCAAATTTATATAATTTTAGTTATCTAAGTTACATACCTACATATCAATATGAAACATAATTGATTGAAAGATGAATATGACATGTTTCACATAGCCACATAGGCAAAAAGATAAAGGTACCTTTCCTATCTATTTCCTACAATTATAGTATCATTGGTTTTTCACAAATTATCTGCGCTCCATTGAGTTAACATCTCACAGTTACTTTTAAATATATTAACTTACTGTTAGATATAATAGTTAAATATTTTATTTCATTAAAAAATATGGGTAAGATGGATGAATTTCCAAGTTCATATGAACAATTTTTAAAAGTTCATAAAAAAACTGTAGGTATCTGATGTGTATGAATCAGAATTTTATAAAATGGGCTATTTATTTTTATTTTCAATCAAAGAGACAAATATTGATTATGAATTTTTAGATGTAAGGGAGATTGGATTATTTGTTGAAAATTTAAGTTATTATATAGCTGGTTTAGTGAGTAGAGCAATTGAAAATAAAATTAACTGTGAAAACTGTAAGAAAATGTACACGACGATTACGACGATTCGTGAAGATTATTAACAAAAATATAAAAAGTGATAATTAGGTAATTAGACTCTAATATTAACCTAAACATTAAAATTTCAAGTTAACGCTGTGAAATATAAAAAACTAAAACTAAAACTAAATCAAAAATTTAAAATATTTTGTTTTTCATATTCAACAAAAAACTTCAGCTAGTACTTGAACTTGTATTAGATCAAGTAGGATATTTTTATATCATTTACATAAAGTGCATTAACTGTCAAGTTAGATACTCATGAGTCATGACTAATACAGATAATTACTAATTAGTAAATGTGCACGTCAAAATAATTTTACAAATAAAATAAAATCTAGATAAAGAATTTTACAATTATTCACCAAAAGTATTCACTACTTATTCAATCAATTATCTACATGTTGTTCAATATTTATAAATAATGACAAAGACATACACAAAATACTTCATAATTAATGACTTGCAATTTGTATTGATTATTCGTCAAACAATTGATACAACTTAATTATATTTCTTTTACATTTATTTTAATAAACGCGAATTAACTACTATACATTATTGATATTGTCAGCTAATTCATTATCTTTGAACGGGATCCAGTATTTGGACCGTAGAATATTAATATTTCAAAAATTTACTACAAGGGGTTGATGAGAGAGAAAGAAAGTTGATTACATTGATAGAGCCACATTATTCAGCATATTGTGTTAAATTTCGAAATTCAAAAATAATTTTTAAGTCAATGCCTCTTTTTATAACTAATACAATAGCACCATAGGTTACAAACCTCGTTTTATATTTAGTTATTACTTTGTTATGCGTAGATATTATTTTTAAAATAAAATAGAAAAACATTGAATTTAAAAATTATTTGTAAATACTTGATTCGTATGGCTAAATGAGCCTGGACAAGTAAACTAATTTATTTAACTTATAACTTATAAGTAAGTTAATAGCTAGTATAGGAAAATACGTGTTAAATTTAAAGCTAATTGAATTTTTTTATACTTGTTTAAATTATAAGATAAGTAGAAGAAAAATTTGTTAGAAGCAAGTACTTACATTCGACATCTTATCAAAAATAAAAACTTTACGAGCTTTTAGAAAACTTTTATTTACTATTTTTATGAGTACTGCTTGGATAAAAAAAAAATCAATAAATTAAAATACATTGATTGTTCCACTTAAAAGGAGTAATCCTTGGTTAGAATTGTTAAACAACTTTTTACATAAAATGATTAGTTCTGTTATAATGTATAGATGACAAAATGATTATTAATCAAACTTTTACTCTGTAAAATTTCTTTATATTAAGAAATTATAACTGTTTTCTACATTCGGCCATTTAATAATTAATTACTATGTAGTATTACCAATATGTTCACAAAACTTAAGCCAATACGCGTACGCAGTTAAAGTCAAGCTGGTAATTAGTCTTTTTGAGTCCACCAAGTCAGTAAAATCTCATTATAGATCTCAAACACACTGAAAAATAAGAACCCAAGAACCCCAAAACCATAAGCCGCAGTATATTATTAAATACCAAAATTATGACCACACTTAAAATTACTATCAATACCCACCCCACTGTATCTGGATTTGATACAATTATTACAACGGTTGAAAGGAAAAAGGGCGTAAGCGACATTTTTAACGAAAATCGGTTTTTTGCATTAAGGCGTAAACGACATAATTCGATTGTACCCACCCGATTATCGATATCATAATAATTGACAAATTTATGATCGATAATTAAATAATCGATAGTTGAAGGCTTAAACGTCATCTTTCAAATTAAGGCGTAAGTGCCGATAAACGGGCGTAAGCGCCAACTATTTTTTTTTATAACGGGCGTAAGCGACAAAAAATGAGGCGTAAGCGGCAAATGGCGTAAGCACCGTCTCCCAAAAAATGTTTGGCGTAAGCACCAAAAAATTTAAAACCAAACTTTTCAGGTAAACAAAAATAACAATCACTATTTTGTATGATGCCAATTTATTTAGAATAGTAATATCAAAAAATTTTGTTCAGGTGAAAATTCAATGAAATTATTTTAAACGGCTTCAAAATTTAAAAAAGTAGAAAAATTCGTTTTTTTGGCTCTACTGTAAAATTGATAAAATGTCGCTTACGCCCTTTTTCTTTTCAGACGTCGATTATTAAACTAGCTGCCCTGAAGTGAGCTCTTTGCGTGAACAATCATACGACCAACTATAAAGGTTATACCTACTGGGTACAGAGAACTTCAACAATTCAAGCACTCCAATTATTCAAAAAGTAACTAATTGTCATTTAATCCTAGCTTTACTGCTTTAGGAATACAAAGTTGGCAAGCAAGCCACATAATTTCTCACTCAAAATTCATTGTCTCCAAACATTCCATCCAAAGGCATGTCTGAAAACAATTTTACTGCCCCCTTCATCTGAACATTAATTAACTATAATGTCGGGCTTCTTAGAAGAATATAAACTATATGGAATGGAAGGTTTTAGGGATTGGAAAGTGCTGAAAAATCCAACTTTAGTAAAATGTAATACTTTCAAAATATTAGCCTCGGAAAATTAACTTATCCTTCCTTACATGTTTAATCGTATATCAAAATTATATAAGAACAATGCCAGAGTACACGACAAAGGCTAAATTCATATTTCTATAACATATTTCACAGTAAACTACCCTACCTTCTCCTTAAAAAATTATCGTCCTTCTCCATTCCAAGAAATCTTCAAAGTCGCTTAAAAGCGCCACGGGTATTTAGATTTTTTTTTAATTGCTAACATAAAGCAATATTAAAAGTATAACACTAATCCATTACCTATCAAAATATTTTTAAAATAATTAGTCTCCACTGATAGATGGCCTCTTCCATCGAAAATTTCCTCGTTTATTTTCTCCCATTTCACGTTTATATGTTATTCATTACAGTCTCTACACATTATTTAATAGATTGTAAATATTATGTAGAAACAAAAATTGTCTTTATACGATACGTATGCTCATCATATAATGCACTTGTATTTGTTTGTATTTATTAGTTATTTGCTAACAAACGTTACATGGCACATGGCACAGTTAAATATAATGGAAGTTGGTGTAATAAATTTATGTAATTAACCTACAATATACAATTTTTTTATTAGGTAAGATTTTCTGGTGGGCAACTCAATAATCTAACCTGCTTGAATAAATAATAATAATGATATTTATACATTTGTACTTTACATTTATTATAGAGTAAATTCCACAGGTGACGGCAATATTACGATAAAAAAAATATAACATACAATTCTCACATAAAAACAATATTATTAGTTTTATACAAAACTGATAGGAATCCATATATTAGCCATTTAAAAAATGAAATATGTTGATTGTATTTAAATTTACTCACCAAATCAATACATACAGGTATTCATTTAAAAAAAATGTTTGCAAAGGTTTTTTTTTAGAAATAAATAATTTGACATTTAAATAATTTATATATACGAAATCATTGAAACCATACATACAATATATCTTACATAATAATTATTATGGAACACGATGAAATTCATTAGTACTCGAAGAATACAATTATGTGCATTCAACAGAATAAGAATAACATATTAAATATACTTCAATAGGTATGTATAATGATTGTATTAATTAATCATACACATTTAAGTTTTCAATCAAATTGGATCGGTTCTATAAATGTACCTATATTATTATTTATTATAATGGTTCTATTTTGCGGAGCGACATTTTTTTACCTCAGTATTGATACAAAATTCAGCATTTAAACTTGGAACATTATAAAAAAACACCTAGGTAACCTTGAATTGAATGTACTAGATAGAATAAATTATGTATAGGTATAGTGTTATAAGAATAATTATAACGTACTGCATGTCATTTCTAATGATGTGTCTGGGTATTGTGTATACCTACCTATCATCGTCGTTGCTCAGTTTCATTCGACAATTTAAAGTTTTGAAATATAAGAAGATTTGATAAAAGCACGTTTCGTTTTTATATGGCGAAATTGAGTTCATATAATAATTGTGTCTATGGTTCAGTGGATTGCCAAAATGCACCACAAAGTTCTAATATAATGAAATGAATTGCGAAAATTCATAGACGAATAAGTATTAATGAATTAATACTGAAAAAATCTGTTGAGTATGGTCAAAAACAGTTAATAAAAATAAATTACTATGAAGGTCAACGCGAAAAATGAAATTGCTTTCGATAGAAATCGGCAGTAGGTACGTGAAAAAAACCAATGACCTCCACATCAACTGTGGTGGCCAATTAAAAAATAAAAACGGTGATTAGCGCACTTTCATCTAGATACCCATGAATAACACTACTAAAAAAAAAAACCCACAATAGTATAAGTATTTAGACAACAATCATTTTCATTATGATATGTAAGAATTTGATTAAAAATACTTGATCAAACGGAACAGGTATCACGAGTTGAACCACGGAAGCAATAATAATAATAATAATATCAATAATAAAATAGTAATGGAATTTAATCTTGATCCACGCACTTATATATTCTCGTGTAAGCTGTGTTATTTTTATTCTATATAATCGAGGAAATAAAATAATGTTCGAATTACCTATTTAAACGAGATATTATGTTGTTCTCGGCTAATGAATTAAAAATCCTGTTTCTGGGATAAGGAAAAAAAACATCGACGGGGATCAGAAATTTGAAACATATTAAATTTATAAGGATCAAAAACAAATAGATTAACAAAATTATCGAACAAACACTAAGCGCCCAAAAGATGCGTAACAGCGTAACAGCGTATTATGTAAATCTCCGTTAAGCTAGTGTATGATATTATAATATATACATAAATACAATAATGGTATATTGTACTTAAGTATATTATACAAAAAAATTATTCATAATTATCTGACTAATAATGTTTAACAAATTTTAATCAACAAATAATTGTTTATTATTATTACTATTAATTCTTGTTGAAATAATTAAAACGAATTAATATTCAATAAAGAATTAATAATGTTTTCGTCACGCAATATTTAATGCCATAATACACTCGGTCAGTTTAACCAAGCCTAACTAGCATAGACAAACTAATAAGCCAAGTAAGCAGAATTCACTGATCTTCAGTTCAGCATTATAGCTGCACAGTAAAAATAATTTATACACTTGGGGCATATTATATTTCGCGAATCGCACGTGTTTGATCAATATATTTTACATATGTTAATAGAGTATTCAAAAGGTCAACGAGTAAGACTATTTTTACTTTACATAATTATTGAAGATTCTTTTTGGAGATTGAGTATTAGTAAAAAAAAATCCTTTTGGACCTAATGAATATAATTTAAAATTTAAAAAACTTAGTACTATATAATATATAATATATTGATATTATTTATTGAAATAAATGTGTACCTATACATTTTATTATGAAACATATTTACATGCCAGAATGATTATCATAATTTTTTCTAGATTTAAAATTTTAAGTTAAAGAATAATGACCTGATTAGATATTAAAACTCGAGAAGACGCCATCACATTATCATTTTTTTGTAATATTTATCTATCTGGCATGTCGCATGTAACACGAGAAAAATATTTAATATACAATAATTTATTGTCTTAAACCTAAAACAATAGGTACAATTAATGTTTAATCACATTTTGTAATAGTGACCTTAAAGTTTTTTTTACAAAAAATATAGACGTTAAAGCAAAATTTCTGATATTTAATTAAATAAAATTAATATACATCTATAAGCCCATACTATAAATTTACTTTATCTTACATTATATAATGTAGGTACCAACTTGTCGAATGAATTAGAATTAAACGTGTCACGACAATTGAAAGAAAGGTTTTTCAAAAATTGCTTAAAAATATATATCTACTATTAGATAGGTAGGTATGTTGATACCGATCCTCGGAAATTGCAAGTGATATAACTAGAATCAGTAGATAGTAACATTGGTTTTAATGACTAAAACAAAAATTACATTTCCAAGAATCAGTTAAACACACAAAAAAACGTAATGAAATTCAATGAATGTCATTATACTTATAGATTTAGAGTCGTCGCGACGGAGTTATTGATTTTACATTACGTACTTTTATAATAACTGACAGTATAAAGCAAAAAAAAAAAATAGTTTCAAGAAGTATCTCTAATTATTGATTGAAAACTTGACTAGAAAAATGATACAATTTTCCAAATGATTTTAAAAATGAACAGAAAATGCAATTTCTTCACACATGGATAATAGGTACATTATGAAACAGCAAAGTATTTAATACATTGAATGCATTTATTATATAAACCACTAGGTACTACAACTACAAAAGAAAAAAAGTGATACGAAACGTGATAAAAATTAATTTATAGTAGAACAACGATAACCTTAGAAAAAATAAAAAACGTCAGGCCAAAAATAAAATTAACCAATATTAATTCAGCCAAATTGAATATTATTTATTAAAAGATTATAATTCAATTTAAGCAGAATAAAATTATTGTATTTTAAACAACAATAAATTAAATTGTAACGATTCAGATAAAAATCATGCAAATGAATAGGTTCAATTAAATCTTAACACCTTTGATCGAAGACATTAATTTTGTTTCAATTTAAAATTTATTTTTTATATACATATATAATATGTATATTTTATAGCCCGTTATAGGCATATAAAACAAGATAATATATTAATAGCATCTTTACAATCTATAAATATAATATATTATTATAATGCTGTATATAATACAACTTCACAACACAAGACGTTATTCTAATTCATAAGTTTAAAAAAAAATTGTACAATAAGATAAGATAACTTCAAATAAAAAATCATATCCGACAAGCGTTTTAAATGCTAATAAATAATGACCTTGTAGGTCGATGCTAATATGTAATGAATCTTAGAAAGGTATTGCATAAAATAAATCTAAGTATGAAATAGGCGATAGTAGGTAGGTATTCGGTATTATATGCGATTTGCGTTTAAAATTAAATAAATACCTAAAATAGTTTAATGATTAATTTTGTTTAGAATGTGTTTTGTGTTATCAGAAAACTGGAAAATAAAAAATAATTACTAATTAGTATACAATATGAAAACTAAAAATGCGAATTGTATACCTACCTACTATTTATAATATAATCTATAATCTATAATCTATTTAAAATAAAGTTCATTAATCAATTTTATATCTTTGTAAATAAATAATTTTCATCCGCTTTGGTGTTAAGAAAAAAAGATAGGTAACACATTTCGTAATGCTAAAAAATACTAAAATGAGAATTAATTTGGAAAAAATAAAATATGGGGTGAAATAGCAACCTATAGTATACCTCTGTATTAGGTTATTTGTTCGACTTTGGGAACCCTTATGTCAAACCATAAAAATAAAGTCAATCACCAGGCCAACTTTCCAAAATTATTGGTTGGATTCATTTAGGTTCCATAATAGTAGCAATATTAAATTTAAAAACATGAGCCTCTACACAAGAATAGAAGAATAGTCTATGCAAGTACCTACCAATTAACAATGACTTATCCAACTCAAATATTAAATTACGTTATATATGTTAAGCCTCTGGCTAGTATTGGCTTCAAATGAGTCCACAGTCTCATAATCAATTACTCTGGAACACTGACATTAACATATCAGATGTACCACAGTCGTTATTCATAAAGTTACTAAATAGTGTTGCAGTTTAAAAATAATTATTGTTGTGACACTTCAAAATCAATTTTTAACATAGTTACCATTGTTATATTATTTTTTTTCCAATTCCTAACGACAACTGCAGCACCCGCAGAAGACTTGAGTAATTATTATTAGTTACAAGATTTTGCACGAATTATAAGATATAAAATAATTGGAAATTCAATGGTTAAAGATGGTATTGTTAATTTTATTAAAAATCGTATGGTATCTGTAAACATTTGTTTAAAACGTTTTGATGCTAATTAGGTATGGTATTTTACCTTCATTAAAATTATTTCAGCATTTTCCAATACTAAAAAAAAATACTAGAAGAATATGATAAATTACTTATACCTACCGTATCGCATTATTTATTGTAACTAATATAAAAATTTCATGAAGATCATCTATAACCTATAGTAGATACCTATAACATTATTTTGCGTTCCAGAATAAAAATATAATAAACCCAACGCACAAACGTATTTCTCTTTTATAGTAAAATTTAAATTCTTCAATTAATTACACTATAACAAGCTATAAATATGAATGACACAAAATTTAATTTTAATATTTTAAGTACCTACCTATTCAATACTGTTTGTAACAAATAACTATTTGATAAGTACCTACTCGTTTATTTTTTATAAACTGTCTACTTGTGAGCTTACGGTACAAATATTGAATTATGTTCACACGTGTAAATGGTATACTAATTCTTAAACAAGATTTGAAATTCAGCAAAAGCTAATTATTGTATGAATATTTAAAAATAAGTGTGTTATTTTTCATTTTGAATGTGTTCATTTGACTTTGAACGGTTTGGCTGTGTGTCAAAAACTCATTGGCAACACATCTACTGTACGACAACGCGATACATTAGATACTAGAGATGCTAATAAATAATAATTTAAATCAAAACTCATATAATTTTTATTTGTACGGAATTAAGCAACGCTATTAATTGCTATTAATATGATTTATTAAAAATGATACGAAATGTTTCTATTGTTTTAACGTTTTAACGTTTTGCAATAAATCATAACATGATATACAAAATTAAATATAATTTAGTTTACACTCAGACTCAGCAACAAAATATTTGAAATACGATTATCTAAATTGTTGCTAAACAATTTTTTTTATTATTATCATCAAACCGCGGTATCAAAAAGGAATTGGAATATTTTCGTTATTACAAAATACTAACTGAACTAATATTCAACATTTTTAAACAAGACATATTATGTTTCATACCAGATACTGTTGTCTATTATTATTAATCTATATTGTGTAACATCAAGGTATACTAGCCAGTTTCAGTATTTTATGCTTATTATAGAACTCAGGAGTCACAACATAATATATTATAATATGAATTCAAAGACAAACATAAATCACAAGTTTTTAACTGTTTTTAATAAGTTGAGTTATTCAAGTTAATCAAATTTAAGACTTTTTAACGTCACTAGTAAGTTACCACTGTATAACTATCTAAGATTTTATCACTTAAAATAGAACGCCTCACACCCGTTTTTAAGGGGTTTGATGTAGGCAATCTTAGTGAAGCATTTAGAAAAGCTTAAAATATAATATAGTAAGTTTTTAGACTTTTAAATTATAAATAGGTACTAATTCGAAGTAATTGTAGAAACGATCCCAAGTCATTCCTCCATTGTAGGCTTTTGTGTTAAAGAACCACCTAATCTATTTCAAAATTAAGAAATAAAATTGATAAACATACATAATAATGAAGACAATAATATAATTGTTGTCACTAAGATATAAATACAAGAAAAGTTATTTTAGTTAAAAAATAAAAGAATAATGAATTCTATGTAATAACTTTTTTTGAATTAATGACTGAACCAAAAATGCTATGATACAAAAAAATTGTCTTCTGTACTGTATGTATATTAATTTAGTAGTTATGACCGTAAAGCCTGAAAATGTCTTTTTTGCATGAAACTTTTTTTACAACAATTTAATTGTTAATGTTTAAAAAAATATATCTTGTTTTTACATATCCACAAGAATATTACCGTAGTTAATATAAATATTTTTTTGTTTTGTTTTGACATCACGCTGTACGAAATGATTTTTGATAAAAATAAATAAAAATCTATATATTTCTTGAATTAATAATTTAGTATAGGTACACAATTAGGTTATTGCCTAACCACTACAGTGCAGTGCATCAAGTAGGAAGAATGTTTAACAATAAACAGTTAATTAATTTGTTTTTAATAACTAAAAGTTACACTATCATCACTTGATACCTAGGTGCAGTAATTAAATAAAATCAATTAACTTTATTTACTGAGCTTAGTTAGTTTCTAATGCACGATTCCCTGTAGTAACTTTTAACTTTTAGCATTCAGATTTAAATAAGCTATGTGTAAATTATTATTATCATTCAATTTAACGTTGATTTGACTTAATACTAACTTACAATTAACATATTATTTTGATTACCATCTACGTTCATTATGTATTGTTTATCTTATGCTTTGATTCATCATTAAAAAAAAAAAATTAGCACATTTATTTTAACAATTTAACACACCTACTCAATGACGAAGAACACTCAAAATCTTCGCTATATGTATATCAGAACAAAATCGACAATTTTTTTTACTGAATTTTATATAATATATCATATTCCGATAAATAGCACTGACGCTAACAATTTTTTAAGAATATTTAGTATTTAAAACTTTTAACGTAAAGAATTATACTATATAGTATAATATAATAATGATCATACATCATTTATTATTGGCCACTAAAACGTGTCTTACACTTTAACCTAAGATTAGATTAACATAATAGTATGTTTATCATTTCATTAAATGCGATAATAATTAAAATTCTTATATCTACATAAAATCCCGCGTGGTGTTTGTCCACTACTGCCCTAATCTAATTTTAGATAGATACTTACAGCTTATTTACTAAGTACGTTTTCCGGTTTTCGTACCTCATACTACTTCAAAATTGTATTTTTGTCCATTGATATTTTCTGAAAAATGTTCAGCTTCAGAATATTAAATAAAAATGTATATTTTCATTCAGAAAAAAAAAATAAATATTAGTCAAAATTATAATTTTAAAAAAATATGTTTTTTTTTAAATTTCAATTTTTTTCAAAATACTTGAGTGCTCTACATAAGACACAATACTCTGTATAATATATATTTTTATTAAAATTAAATTATTATTATTTCAAAAAAGAAGAATGCAATTATTAGATGATTGCATGTGCATAATAATTAAATAATATTGTAATTTTATTTAAAAATAAAATATAATTTAAGGTAGGTACCGCCTATCTAACATAAAATAGTACTATTGGAATCATTAGTATTACAATCACGTGTTGTATAAAGTACACTGTTATGTAATATATTACTACGATAATTTAAAATGAAAAAAAAATTGTTACTGTAATTAATTTTTATTTACTATTTTTAGACCCCTACCCCAACCCCATTTAAAAATCCTGGATGCGTCACTATACTCAACAGAACGCCAGCACTGTATATCACACGACAGCGTAAGATTTATATGTGAAGTGTTCGTCATGCAGCATATTACTTCACCTGTCCTGTTTTTATTTTAGCTCTGATATTGCAGATTCATTCGATTAACCTTGATGAATTTAACGACAATTACCACTTAGTTTTATTGAGCTAAAAATAAACACCATCCAGTTAATATAGCGATATAAAAGGGTCTTGTATGAAGGAAAGGTCATTTTCCTCCTACACACAATATAGAAAACAGTTTACGTGTCATAAATAATTGGTTTATAGGAAGCTAGTCCGCGGTACTTAATTTTAATAAAAATACATCAACGCGTATATACTATATATATATACGTATGTGTTACAATAATTCAACATTTAAAATCTTAATTGAGTGAAAAATATGTTTTAATATTTAATCTATTAATAACATGCACAGCATTGAAACTACAATACAAGTATACAAACCGTTTATAAACCGTATCCTCTTTCGATACACCAACGTGACTATGTAGAATTAGGTACCTACTAAATAGAATACAATATTACAATATGATGTAGTGCTCATTGCATTTGCATATTTGTTTGTATCCTTTTTGGAATTTATCACTGCAGAGTAAAGTAAAGGTTCACTTCATGATACGACGAGCAAATTAAAAGTTCATATTACGGTATATTTTCGGGTAGATGTGATGATATTTTATTGTAAGTAACTTATGCATATTTTCTAATTTTTACGAATTGTTATGCATATTTCATAATTATTGCACCAACATTTAATAAAATAAAAAAATCTATAAAATATTTGAATGTTTTTGTAAAAATTAAAAATTCTGTACTAAAAATATAATCGAATCCACCAAAAAGTTTAAAATTATAAGTGTTGAATGTGTTAGTTTTACAATGTGTTTTTATGCATCTGTAGATGCAATTTTTAGAAATAAAAAGTTAAAATCATACAGTCACGATTATCTTCAACGAGAGTTAAAAATTTTAAATCATAAAAATTTGAAAAATATTAAGTAAATAAAAATTTCATATAATTATTTTATGCATACCAAAAATATCATATTTTCAATTTGAATAGCCTATAAGTTCGATAATAATTTATGGCATGGTCCCTCGATTCTCACAAGTTGTTATTACCTACTGCAATTTAAAAATATCAAAAATACACTTCATGCAAATCATATTTTATGTAGACCTAATCATTTGCATGTTCCACAGTAAATCAAAATTGTAAACTACTTTGTATTTCTAATAATAAGTAAAAACTTATGAAAATATATATCTACAGAATGATTTTATATGGGTAAAAATTATAATTTGGTGTCTGACTATGAAGAAAATACCCTCATAGACATGGCAGCACAACCATAACTGACAGCGTCAGACAAATGCGAAGTACATTCAATTCATTTTTTTTTCAATATTATTGGACTCTATTTTCATCAGTGTTTTTTAGTCGTTGCAGTGACTATTACGAGGTAGTGCACCACTCAAAATCTAATTAACAGTAAACAGCCTTCCTCGATTTTTTTCTTAATTTAAATTATTAAAAATGTATTATGAGTTTCAGTACATTAGTAAAATATGTTTAAGAATAAAAAATGTAATTAAACTACTTGAGTATTTATCTTTTTCAATTCAAACATTTATGGCTGAGATTTTTTGAGAGCATTTACCCGCATTTGTTGTAACCGTCGTCATATAAACGTGAACATACCAAAATTTTATTCAGAAGTTCCAATTTTGTGTTATATAATATGAAAAATATTGTCATAATTTAAACTAATGATAATTTTAAAACAATAAATCCATTTTTGTTGAATTGTTATGCTTTATTTAACTGCAGAACTACTACCGTAAATTTTAAATATTTCTTTAAATCGTTAAGTTTCGAAACCTAAATTAATACGGTCAAAACAGAACACCTGTTGATAAAAAATATTATGTTATTATTAACACAGTATTGATCTCAATAATGTATTACAATACATACATAGATTTTGACTTTTGGAATATACATATGTTGACCAATTAAGATTACATTACTAACAGTTATAACTTATAATCCAACCAGTACCGACAACAGTAGGTAGACGGACAATATTCATTGATAAACTTATAGGTATACATAATCATAATATGATGGTAAAAATGTTTACACTTCATTGCAGTCTCCACTGGTGGCTGATAAAAACTTAAACTTTGCAATACAGTGCACCTGCTCTCTTATAATTATAATATGGCGTAGGTATTATATACGGTATTTGTGTGTTATTTATTTTATAATATTTTAACCGTAGTAGGTCATTAGTCGTAATTATTGTCGATGAACACTATTAATGAAATATAATATACTCACAACGCACTCTTCAGATTGGAATAGACGTGATGCACCATAGTTGAAGAGTATGGAAAGTATTGATTGATATCTTCCGATGTTGGCTGCAGGTAGGTAGGTGCCTCCTATTACTGTAATATACAGTCGGAAGATGGCGATGTAAATAAATACTGGCAGTTACCTAGCTGCTACCACTCGATCGGTTTCACTAATCGAAAAACCTGGAAAATAAAAAATAATATAGCTATAAAAAGTGATGCGTGAAATTATAGTCCTTTCACAAAATATAGGTTCATGCGTTATAAAATATAAATGGACGTGCTCGCCAAGGATATAGATAGGGTTCAAATATTTATTTCCCCCCTATACGATTGCTTTTTTGCAATATTTATTATAAATATATTTGGTTTTCATATTTATGTCAAATATTATTATTATTTTAAATGTTATACCTACTTAAATCCTAACGATGGTGGTGTACGAACATCGAAAGACTATATAAAATAAAATTACCACATAGATATTAACTACAGAGCACAATTAATTAGAAATGCCTTTTGTTGTTTGATAATCTAATAGATCATATATATAATATACCTATAAATTATTATTCTTACAACATACCATAATATGTATATTGCTTAAATAGCTAGAACAATCTGGAAATTTTGATGTATAAAAGTTGAACTTCAAAAGAATAGTTAATTATTTATGGTAATTTATATAGAATTCAAAGCTTGGTGAACAAGTAGAGTGGCATTAATGGTTGAATTATATCAATATTAAAAATAACTAACTATAAGTACCTATACCGGCTATACCTACTACAGTTAACTAATGGTTAAAATTTTGATTTCTTATAAGTACAACAAAATATTCTGTTTCGGATTGCGTAATTACAAAATATGTATGTATGGTATCGTTCATAAAAATAAAATTTGAAAAATGATAGGAAAAAAATATACTGATACAAATTAAAAATATAAAAAGTGATTACCTATTGTTATTTTATTTATTATTATTAACGAACATATTATAAAGTACCTATGCATTTGAGAGATAGATTACTCGTATAACAAGTTTTCGTTATCATTAAAGTATTAAACATAAATTGTAATTATATTTTTATATTTTTATGTATATTTTTATATATATTAATTATTTATTATTGACGTGTATCTATCTGTGTATGATTTGGTATAGATTTATATATTGTACAAATATTATTAATATTGACGTTCATTGTATAATTTTTTTATATTGACTGAAAAAAACTATTTATAATACATATTTTTATACACTAGGACTAGGTGTAATGTAGAATAATATTATAATTTATAAACCCTGAAAACAACTGAGCGCAATAATTGGTATATTAAAAGGTCATTTTAAGCGCAATTGATAAACTCCCATTTACACAAATGTGACAATAATGTATTTCTAAAAATCGCATTATTATTTTTATTTAAGTAAGTTAATATTTAATAGGTAGGTACAGTTTACACCTAATTATTATAAATAATATAAAAATATAATTATTTATTTTCTTAAAATAATATTACGAGATAAGAAATAAAATAAAACCGGTGAAGTCGATTTATTGATATGTCGAGTACCTATTGTTGGTCATTGAGTAGCCGCCAGCATGTCAATGTAACAAATGTGTTAAATTTGAATTCGAAGATAAATCAACGGATATTGTGAAATGCAATATGAACGCAAATGGCATATCCCTTAATATATTTTATTATCTACATATTATTATGTAGTATAAATAGTGTCGTCCTAGCCATGGCCACTGGGCCGTAAACCTGAAACCATAGAGTCATATTATAAGTCTATAACTCTATGCTGCGAACGCGGTCAGGGTCCCTCCTAGGGGTATACTCGTATTTAGGATTTTTTCAAGGAGAAATATATGTTAACAAACATTTAATTTATCCAAGGGGAGGGTTCACTTACCACTGTCACTTACCACTAGTTCACTTACCATCGAAATCACAATTTAATAAATAAATAACAAATAATAAGAGACCGAAGGGGATCTCTCTACAATGCCTATAGGATGTGGCTTGGGGAGAGAGGCTAATCCTACCTAATGTGAATTTAGCACCCCCCCCCCCCCCAGGTTTATTATCGTACTAATGTAATTTTTGTAAGTAAAAAAATAAAATATGACCTACATACTAGGTGCATAATGCATAAAAATAAATTGAAAAAAAAATACTTAAAAAAAATCAAAGGTATACTTGTACTCGTATTTTATAAAAATTGTTCAAAAATGTTGAATGTTTTGTACGATGTACATAAATTACATAAGTTATTATCAGAAATAATATTAATAGTTTTAGTTTTATCTTTGTATTTAGCACGATAATATTGACAATAGATATCAAATTGTCACTACTCACTGAGTTATTTAAATAAGGCTGTTTTACCCAAAACGTATATTTGTTGTTTTGTGCCCGACGATCATTGAAATCATAAATTGGTTGATCACAATTGTGTACTTAAATTTATTATTTTAAATGATTGTGATTTTTGTAATTTAATTAAGCTTTTATCTTTCAATATTACAGCTGTTAGTGTTTTTAACTAATAATAATAGTTTAATAATTATTTTGGATCATTTACAAAGTATGGAGACAAAGCCTCAACTTATTTTTAATTTAAAAATGATAAGGCTGAAGTCTCCGATATTGAAATTCCCTGTTTGTGTATATGCCGTGGGGCCCAAAAAAATTTTACGCCGGGCACCGAAAACCATCGTGCCGACACTGAGTGATCCGCAGGAACTATAGTGTTTCGCTGTTGATGGACGATGTCTACCCAAAAATAATTGAAAAAATAGTTATTATAGCTGAGCATAGAATAAAGAGTATAACTTAGTATATAAAATAAACTTCATTCAGCTATTACTTCAAAACTAAGTTCGACAGCCAAATTCTGACTTCAGCATTGTCAATATAAATCAATATAAATAACTAAATAAGCTTAAAAACAAAATTGCAAAAAAATTGTGTCCGGCAAAGTAGCAAAGTTAATTTTCTTTTAATAAAGAGCCTAATAATTAAATTCAGACATTTTAACTGAATTTATTTATTCTAAAATGCAGACAATAAGTCTTTTGAATATCTAAACAAGTACTAAAAGGTAAACTAAAATACTTAAAGTAGGTAACATTTACACATTAATTATTTTAACTATTATTAATACCATAAAAATAGATATAGTATAGCATATGATGTTATACAAATAACAAAGTTCAAATGTACAATTATATAGGTATTATATAAAATTCAATTCATTTCTGCAAGTATCAAAATACTGCCATAAATAATTAAAATATAATTTATATTTAAGCGCGCAAGAGAAAGTATTTCTGGACAAATTAATAACAGCTATATAACATTAAATTATGTAAGAATCGATAGCGCAAAAACGAACGCGTAGTGTAAATAAATTAAGTACATTCTGGTACGATTCGTGAATGGATCTAATAATGTTAAATTTAAGTGTGATGAAGTGCAAATAATCATTTTATACGAATTCAATGACTTCAACTGTCTTAGATGGACTATTAATCCAAATCGAAGGGCAATATTCAAGGTTGAAACTTGAAGCAAACGAGAGAGCAATTGTAGAGTGTTTTAAAATTGTCTTCCTTGTTACTTTCTAAAGTATGCAGTAGAACATTTTGTAATGTTAAACCGGCTTATGATTTTTATAAATGTAGTTAAAATTAAATAGATTTACATTTATATACTTACTACTTACTAGGTACGTATTACTTAATTCGAATAATAAAGATTGAAACTTATTTAAATTTCGAATAAATGTGGATACAAGTTTGCCTCACTCCATACCAGTTTGTGTGATTATCATTAATTTATTAACACTTAGAACATTATAAACTTGTTGGAAATTGGAATTAATATACAATGTTAAGATATAGTATAGATATTACGTTGTGTGGATTTACATCTTACTTATTTTTAACAATTAAATACTGCATATACTACATAAACTACATCCCATTTAAAAATCATTTGACTATCACAGCTTCACAAATCTAAAAACCAGTGCCGCAACAATAGGGGAGGCAGGGTATGAAATGCATTCCCTGGCCAGGTTTTATGTTATGGGGGGGAGGGCCATCATCAAAGGGAAAAATTAAGCAAGTTATTAATAAAAAAAAAAAAAAATGGAAAATGTACATTCTATATTTCTATAATAGATAATGTTACAAATTACAATCAACCGCCAAATGTTGAATAAATATCCGACAAATTTAAGACCACTCACCACTGATAACTGATAATCTTTGTTTACATGTACGGTGGTAATTCACATTTGAAAATTAAAAATAGATTTATTTATAACTCTCAACATGGCTCGGGCCATGGACACACAACACATTTATTATGATAGGTATATCAGTAATCAGTATAACTAATGCCTACTAAAATTGTAACTCGTTAATCGTTTATCTTTATGATTACTATTATAGTATTATTACATAAATACTCGAATTCTTCATGAGCATTGAGCTCCTCAGCACGACGGAGTAAAGAAATCTAGAAATACTATAATGATAATATTGTGGCGATACTCGTTGAATTTGATCATATTTTTGTGTGTTATACTTAATTTTTAACTTTTGTAACTAAGTTAAGTTTATTGTTTTAATATCGTTATCGTTTTATTAAAACTTCTGTAAAAAATGATGAAACCAAAAGTCCTCAGTGGTGTGGCTAAAAGGAAGAAAAATAAAGAGCAAAAAGAAATTATTTTAAAAAGTAATAAAAAAATTTTTAAATTTTTTAAAGCAGATCAACATGAACAAAGTAAGTTTTATTAGAAATATTTCATTTTTTTAGTTTAATTATTATTATTATATTACAAATTGCAAAGCATACATGTAACTAGATATAATAATATAGTAAACCAATACAATAAATACTGCTAATATTGTAATTTCAGTAGAATTTTTAACTCTATAGTTATATTGTAACTCCCTATTAAAAAAAATATTGCATTACCAATACTCAATTATTGTAAAATACTGTGTTTTTATGTTATGTTAATTTATAAAAAAATATAATGAATACCTAGTTGGTATATGTTTTTCAAACATTTATTTTCAATAGTCTTACATTTTTTAACTAAACATTTATATGTTATATTGATTTATATAACAATTTAAGTAAATAACAGTAAATAATCCATAATGTTTTTAAAATTGATTCTAGATGAAGATGACCATCTAAGACATGGGGTTGAATCAGATATTATATTGGACACCGAATCATCTGCTATACATGGTAATAAAATAATATATTTTGTGTTAGCGTTAATATGTATAATTTTGTCATTTTGTGTATTGCTTAGGAATTCTGTACAGTATCTGACGATTTTTAAACATGTGTATAATATTTATTTTTTTACAAGCATTTTTGGGTATTTTATGCAATAACTAGGAATTTCATAATACCTATGACAAACCTATTTATTTTTATTTTACTGACTTATTTCATTAAACTAAATTGATTTTAATAAAATTAATGGGATAAAATGGGTGGCAGATATCTTACTAAAAATTTGGAATAATTAACGCCTTCAGATATTAAGCACTTCAAATATGCTCCAATTACATCGGTTGATGTGAAACGATAATTTAGCCGTTTTAAAAATAATTTGAAACCTGATTAGTAAAACTTAACATACAATAATTTAAAAGAAATTGTAATTACTCAACACATATTTTATATTTTTATAATTATATTTCATGATTTTTTTCCATAAATGCATTAATTTTTACTTAGAATTAAAAAAAAATTCTTACATATTTTCGTTATTTTTAGCACATAATTATACTCTAATTAATATTTTTATTACAAATAAATCAGTTTTAACGTTATCACCGTTTGGGGGAATTAAATTACTTCGATTTTTTTATTTTAGTATTTTTCTGATAGGAAAATATCTCTAGTTGCTATTATTACGCATAACCAGTATTCGAAAAAATCATTTTAGTTTTTTTAATGTTATTCAAAAACTAATAACTTTAAATACTCAAAATATTCACCAAATGTTTGTATGACAAAAAATTCTCCTTATATAGGATAAAATTTTCAAAATATTTTGATTCTTTTTGAGCTGTTTATAGCCCAAGAGAATTTTTCGATTTTTATAAGCTTATTCAGGAAAGTCGCTAAAACTCTTTTTTGGATTAGTTTTTACCAGTTCGTAAAGTCACTAAAACATTCCATTCATTTAATGTCCGTATGTCTTTCACAAGTTACATGTACTGCGTTTGGAGACTACATTTTTGACAACTAAATCGAAAGTAGTTACCGACGATAATTTGGATCTATCCAATCAGTGACTACAAATGGCGTTGAAAAATTTCACTTAGGATTTAATCCTGAATTTTACACTCAGGGTCCATCTGTGTTTATGGTTATTGATGTTTAACGAAATATTCATATCGATACAGGGTTACATATTAATAACCAATGCCATAAGGGATTTCAAAATATTGTCCCGTCCAATTTAAAAACAAAAACAAGTTAGTACCTAAATACATGGGTAATTGCAATATTTTATTATAATTTTTAATTAAATAGCGCTTATTTGTATGTTGGCAAGAATATCTTAAATTTTTGAATTTATAAATTGTAAATATTTTTTTTAAATTTAGATTTTACATAATATGTATAGACAAAGTGTTATGTTTTTAGATAAAACAATTAAAAAAATTATGCGATTTTTGTTGTTACCCCGATATTTTTTATAAGCATGTAGGTACCAACATATTATATAATATTTCCACGGTTTTCACTCGTTTCGTTATAATTGATTGCATTTTTTTAATTGAAAATGTTTAATAGGTATATGATATCATTTAGGACATTTTAATTTAGGGATAAAAAAGGTACCTATACCTAATTTTTAATTGATTTACGATGGTATAATTTACCTACTCAATAGCTATAAAATACACAACATATATTATATTTCCAAATCGTCTTAACGTTCTGTTCAATGATGCGATGTACTTGAATTTGTTGATTTGATTGCGTTTTACTGGTGTCATAGACAATCCAGCCAAATTTTTAGTTATGCCATGTGGGTGTATTAGCAGGTCCACTGATCTTACCATTTAGTATGCTATCCATAGACTTCAGCTCCTAATAATAGATCAATACGTTCAGGTATGTGGAAGTTTGGATTTGCTAAAGAGACATCTTTAAAGTGAGTTCCTGTACCAATGCTGCACTTCTTAGTGGATAAATCCACGGCGACCCGCGGCGTGACGATGGCAGTCAATGTATAGCTTGTATCTGATGTACGAGACGACACAAACAGAAATGTCATTTCAGACATCTTGGTTGACGCATCTGAAATGCCTTCAACGGTTACAGGACAGTGGGCCCGTCGTAGTCCTAGCTTCGTGACCAAAATGTTTGATATGAAGTGGGACTGTGAGGCTGAATCCAGCAACACTCTGCACAGTTCTGTCCTACCGTTGGACTCATGTACTTTTACAAGTGCAGGGGGAAGAAATACTGATGACAATGCTGGAGAACGCGGCATCCCGTGTGCGACGATTGCTACATTGGTATCTGTAATTATTGTTACACTCACTGTTTCACTAATGAGAGTGGTTTTTGATGTAGATTCAGTATCTTCTTCAGACACCTGTTGTTTGGCTGCTACGTTATGTAATAATGTATGCTGCTTGTACCCACAGATTTTGTAAACTTTTTTTTTGCAAGTTTTTTAGCAAATTGCATGACCTCCAGTGCATGTATGCGACCTTCAGTGAATGAACATAATGTACTTCACTTTGGGAAATCTACCTGCAGACTCAATTTTCCAAGTTGTAAGTATGTCAGGCGGCAGTTTAGTCGACACTATATATACTAATACATCATCCCAATGTTCAACATGGCGTCCTAATGTCTTCAACGCTTACATGATTGTTAGTTGTGTCGATCAACATTTTTAACATATTCGGTGCTTCAGTCTGTACCACTGGTTGTGTAAACAAGCAATTTAAATGTATTTGAAACACTAGATGTTTATTGTCAAACCGACCTTTAATTAAATTCCAAGCTTCTGTATATATATTACTACGAGCGTCAGATGACATTGATGATATGACTGATGCTGCTTGCTCCATTAAGCTACTCTTTAGATAATGCATCTTTTATGTGTTTTCAATGCTTACATTATTATGTACGATGACTTCAAACAGGTCTTTAAAATTAAACCATTCCTCCAATTTTCCACTGAACTGCGGTAGGTTTATTGGAGGTAATTTGATGTGTCTGTCCATCTCACAGACATCAGTAGCCTTCTTGTCAGCCAACATACTTTTTAAATTTGATTTCACTCTCATGTATGTGATTGACTCGTTCTCAAACTATTCTATGAGACTGTCTAATTCACTATCATCTTCAAGTATTTGAAATAATTCATCATACGCCTTAACATATATTATGTTAAACGCACTCTCTAATAGTTCAATTTGTGTAATAATTTCATTGGTGTTGACGGTGTTGTATGTATTCAGCATTTTGAATATGTTATGCTTGAACTTCTTAATTTTGTTTTGTTAAGTAAAACGCGACGTAGCTGCTTCATGATGTGGTAATGCAGTATGCACGTGCTTACGACTAAGTAATGTAATAACTTAGTTGCAATTAAAACGAAACTTCGCAAACACAATTTATCGACGCTAACGCACTCAATTGAATGTATGATACGTATGAAATAAACAGAAAACGATCCGGCTCGAAGGACCATAAATAATGTTGTAAAAAAAAAAGACGTGCGACGGACTTTTTTGTTTATCGAGTGGACTGTATTTATTTTAAGTGTGTACTGGCAAAAAAGAATAAATTGAGATGTACATTGCATGACAAAAACAATTACTGTTTGATGCTAAGACAAAAAATATAGCCTGCTATCCTAATTTTTATCACAGCATATGTGTTTGTGAACATGGTAACGATTGATAATAATTTTCAAGTGTCCCTATCATAATATCATGTGTTTCCATCAACGGTTGATGATTAAATTCATATATTGGCCATCTATATCAGGTATCAAAAAACGCTAATCCAAGTAATAACAAAAGTAAAATAATTAATTATATTATGTCTAATTTTTCTTATCTTTTATTAGGTATTTATTTGCTGCTGAAATGTCTTATAATTATAAAAAATGTAATATTATAATCATTCTTTTAAATTGTTTGGTATGCATAAATTATTTATATTAACTTATTTATTATTTATTGGAGAAAAATTGTCAAAAATTATTTTTTACTTTTTTTGAGGAAAATAGATAATGGAGGAAAACAAACACGGTGTCTCATTTTTGAAGAAAACTGGCTACAGCTGGGATATCAGACATAATAATAGTAGGCTACTATTTATAAGATAGGTAAGCGGACTTACCTATAAGATCAATTGAATATAGGTAACTAATTTATTCTGACAGTGACCGCATGCCGTATTTTTTTTTATACATACTGATTGAACGGTGTGTACTAGTTGCGGTCATAATCAAAAATGACGTACTAGTTGCAGTCACCCCTCAAAAAGGTTACATACTAGTTGCGGTCACCCATCAAAAAGGTTACATACTAGTTGCGGTCACTCAAAATAATAACTAAGTATACTAAATAATATAATATAATATAGTTTATATAATAATTAATAGGGCCCGGATTTATATGCAACAAAAATCTATAAAATATGCAGTTGCATATCATAAATATGCAAAATAATTTTTTTTACAAATTAACAAACTATAAGGTTTTGAGTAAAAAATTTACACAATCTAAATATATTATGTATACAAATTTTTTTAAATTTATTAAAAAACCACATACATGTGTAATGTAAACACTTACATTATGTAAGTATACCTAAAAGTATTATAAATTAATTAGGTAAAGTATTATATAAAATTATTATTTTAAAACTCAGAATAACATTATTTTTATAAAATTGTGTTTAAAAATATTAGATAGGTAGCTTACTATTTATATTAAATTATTATGTTGAGACGAGTACCAACTACCAGCATGAAGTAATAAATATTGATTTTAAGTTTTCGAATTGAAAGGATCTACGATTATCTCGGAGCATACTTTTGTACTTGGAAAAACTTCTTTCCACGTTACAAGATACAATTGGTGCATATTTAAAACTAGATAGATCTCCAACAGTTCCTCGTCATCGTCACATTCCGTTACCTTGCCGTTGATTATACTATTAATTTTTTTCAATGTCGAATATCCACTATTTTTTGCCAAAACATTTTTAAATTCAGATCTAGCGAAATCTATTCCTGGCCCTCCTTCTTCGAGTTTAATTTTAATATTTTCTATGAGCAATAGGCTATTTCTTAATGTAACATTAGATTTCTCTAGTTTAGTTATGTATCTATTAAACACTGAAAGTGTGTTGTAATAACGGCGAGCTCATTTTTTAACTCGTTATTATTACCTATATAAACTACGTGCGTTTTCAAAACACTTCGCTTCGTTTTGGTTAAAACTGTTAAAAACGTTAATAACACATTTTATCTCATTGAAATATTTCCCATAGTACATTGCTACTTCAAGCCATGTACCTCAACGAGTTAATATTAGTTGTGGAGGTAAACTCAAATTGGGATACATTTCTTTGAAAGTATTTACGTATTTCGAATACGTATTGTACAGTATGTACACTTATACCTACTGTTATCTAATGTAGACGTGTATTATTATACATTTATAAATTTACTACAAGAAAGTCCAATATTTGTCGATAACTTATTGATGTACATTATAATGGATTACTTACGATCGGCAGTAGATATTTTTATAGACGTAAAATCTACGAAGTTTAGAATATGCAACATTTATGCAATTATAAAGAAATATGCAATAAATATGCATTTTCATTCAAATATGCAAAAATATGCAAAAAAAAAAAAACTAACCATAGAATCTACACATTTCGAAACGTCGACATTTATAATCAAAATTATTCTAGGTGATTTATAGAAGAACATGCATCCCTAATAATTAAATATGTAATTAATATTTCGTTTATTTATTTAATTTAGAAAAACGTATCAATCAACATTTTCCTTCCCATTTATATCGAAAATATATCATACTTAGGACTGTCTACACACTATTATTTATTATGTAGGTATGGTTAAAAATGTTGATACTTATGTTTAAATTATTCGAATATTCGAAACTATGATCGGAGTATACAATTTAAGCTATTTTATTTATAAACGCTGTGTACATTATATCGAAAAATTTGTTTATCGTATAATATGAATTTCGCCTGGAATTGGAGTTAATAAAGCTAGGTATGACCGCAATTAAGATATTACCTAAATTGGCGTGACCGCAACTGTTATATCTGTTTATCTCAAAAAATCGTCATGACCGCAACTAGTATGCAGCCCTGATTGAATACACGTAAGACATAATATTTCTACTTATAAGAATGTAAAAACATTTTCAAAATTCTATTCAGTAGGTACCTTTCTGTAGGTACCTAACAACACACCTCCTGCAGCACATAGGACAAGTCCTGTACAACACATAATAAAGGGAATGTGACATGTAAATGAAAACAACGCAACCTAAATTGGCAAATTGCCTAATTAATTCAATTTGCAGGTATTCGATTTCATTGTATCTGTCCAAACAGATTTTAATCACGTTTGTGTAATTATAATTTATAGTCGGTGTGTTTTAATATGTAATATTAAGGTTTATAATATACACACATAGCTGTTAATAATGTACGTTGAATCAATTATAAATATTTTTGGATAAATTAAGTACGATGTAACCTACCTAACTGATGAATTTATAATTTATTTGGTTTTAACGAGGTGAAAGAGACTCTGACTCCTGTTCACCAGCTTCTCTTAAACCTTTTTTTGCGATCTCAAAGTATATAACTTTAATATAATATTGTTTTCTCTGATTTCTGCTTAATTTCTTTTGTCTATTCGTCTCATATCTGAAGCCTTACTCTATCCATCTTAAAATATACAAAGTAACTAATCTGGGTCGTTCAACTAACCATAGTCATTATTTGTCTGAATATTTTTTTTAAACTTTTATTTATAATAAAAATATGTTAATATTAGTTTGTTTGTATTGAATGTGAATAATGTGATATTCAATTTGTTAGTTTCTTGAGTTCATTAATTTTTGTCATCAATGAAACGTGATAATAAATAATAAAATGACAGTGAGTAATTTTATAAAACGTAGTTTTAATTTTTAACAAGATATATCATATATTATACTTTTTATCCCTTCCGTTAAATTTCCTACCTCATTTTCAAACAAACTATCGATATTGTTTATTGTGCGTATGTACTGTTGTATACTACTGCATAGTACTATAGTTTAGGTATTAATTAAACAATTACTTTTGAAATTGGGGCATTACACTAATAAGCCGTCATTATTAAAATTAGCAGATGACTCTACCTATGAAGCTTTAGATATTTAAAAAAATCAACGCTAATATTTTAAAATAAAATATTCGTCATTTATATTTGTACCTATTCATACAATTCAATTAAAAAGTATAATTGTGTAATGCCTAAATCACAATGCCTAAATTTAAGCTATTTAAGGAATATAAAAACGTAACCTATATAATACAATTACCTTTTGGCTCCATTCAGTTTAATCGATGATATTTAAGTGGTAAACAATTTGCGTAAAATAGTTATATATTCAAACACATTTTTCATGAATATTGGATCAAACTGCAAAGTATATATTATGTATATTTCTTGATGTTGAATGATGTTAATGATTTAATTTTCATATATTTTTATACCCAGACATTATACCTATAATCTTGAAGAGTAAAAGATTTATTTTTATAATGCTGTATTTAAGAATGCAGAAATATAGTATTTACATATTTATAAAATAGTACCTATATAATTATGTCACTAGCAAAAGGTATTTAGACCAATTAATATAGGGCTATACTTTGTTATTGTCAAAATTGTGATAAATACTTTATGATATTATGTAAGATTATCTATCATCATATGGTACCTAACAATTGGAAATATAATTTACTCTTAGTTGAATTTGATGAACTTAAATTTTAAACTAGATATCTAGTTCATTAAAAAAAAAAAACATTCCTATTCTGCACTTAACATGTACTATGTTGTACCAGGTCGTTCAATTTATCTCTTTTTGTAAAACCTAAATATTGTAATGAAAATAGCTTTTTAATTTAATAAAGAGATCCATTTTAGTGGCTCAGAAGCTTAACTCAAAGAAACTTAACAAAGAAGATTTGATTAAATTGATCAATATCATATTGTAAAGAATATCAATCATAATTTTATACAAGTTCTGAATACATATAAATATATAATATAACCTTAAATGTCAAAGTCATAGAACGGGGGTCTAATCACTAATCTTAATTTTGGAAGCCAAAAATCTATGAAACTAATTCAAAGTGAGCCACATTTTTAAAATACGTTAATAAAATGAAGATATATTTTTCATTATATAACAAATAAAGAAATATTTATTTTTTATACTACATAGAATATTATTGTTCAGGTGCACATTAAGGAATGAGATCTTACTTTTGCAAAATGCTTTTCATATTACATTATTAATTTTACTCGTAAGTTTTGTGTCAAGAGCCGCATGTGGCTCGCAAGCCTCTTTATTGCCACCCTTGTTATATATAATATAATATTTTAATTACCTTTCTAATCAAACCTAACTCCTAGCCATGGAGTGAATAGTAATAAGATCAACTGTAAGCACAACAAAATAATACATAAATAACAACTATTTGTAGATTTAATTGATTTTTCATAGTTTAAGTTTAAGTTTTTTATTTTTTGTGTTAAAAATTTGTTTCATATACATACCTAGTAGCTTTCTCAGTTATTTCCATAAAATTATATTTGATTAAGTATGGTCTTCCAATTTCGAACAGGTTTTTTTTATATAGTTTGGTCTTTGTGAAACAGCTACATGGAACCACTTAAAACAGTAAATTACTATTTACTTTATATTTAAATGCCTATGTTTTAATTTATAATTTTAATATTTTCCCAAATTTCATTAAAATTATTTATATAAAAACCACTTAAAAGTACTAATTAAGAATTTGGGATACTTAGTTTTATTTTATTTTTTGGTGTTGAAGTTAAATTATTAATGATTAAATACTCAGTGCCGTAATTAGCTCTATGTGCGCCCTTGGCAACCAATGTTATAAATTTAAAATTGATTTTTAGTATTTATATATGAAATAAAAATTGTGCCCCTAGCGCGATCATTTTAAACTGCCCCCTTGGCCACCGCCCACCTTGCCAATGCCTAGATACGGCACTGTAAATACTAAATACTAATGAATTTTAACCATTTTTTAGAAGGTCAATTTATTTACTATTTAATAAATCTATGTTTTAAATACATTGATTAATTATACTAAAAATTAATAAAAAAAAATGTATTAGAAAATAATATTTTCTTATAATAATTCTTATTATAAAAAATTTAATGAACGCATTCATTTTTTCAAAGAATGTGAACTTGAATAATATGTTTGTTGGGAAAAAACACAAACGTGAATGAGTTTCTTTATTAAGGATTGAACATGTACGTGAACTTAATAATTTTTTTTTTTGTGAACATTCCGAACACTTTGATTATAATGTAATAGAAAAAAAATATTTTACACAATAGTATTTTATTATTTATTATTAAATAAATTTGTATAATAGCTAGTCACAGCAGTAATTAATTTATAAAATAATGCAATTAATCAATTAGAATGAGTAAAATATTGAGTGCACTGTGCTTCAGTGTATATCTATACGTATATTACTTACCTTCATTTTATGAATTGTAATGCTATTATTAATTCAATTAAATAGAAAATAAAAATTGTAAACTAATTATATAAATATCATTATCACAATTTAAAGGTAAGAATATTTTAATTTTGAAACGAGTTATAAGTATTTTATAACTGCACATTTTATATAAATCTTAAAAATTAAAATATCGTAAAAGGATCGAATAAATGGTATTCTTACCTTTAAATTTTATAAGAGGTCATTTATCGTCTTTATTCGTAATAATTTGTAAATTAATTTTGGAAAGAATTTAATTATCTACTTTTATTAATATCATAAAAGACGTAAGTTTTTTAAAAATATGAATGAGTAATTTTACATCTGAAATCTGAGTATAATATAAGTAATCACTCTAATTTTTAAACTAACAGAGCTAAAAGTGATCTGCTGAGCGTAAAATTTGCTATGTTACACACTTGTAAGATAGAGACAACACATGTGGGTATCAGTTTTAACATTATAACATACAAATGGACTATGTATCTTTTAGATTAATTATTATAAATGAATATAATAGTTTATGTTCTATAGCTCAATATTAACTAAGCCCTATTTAAATATTGAGATGTTCATTATTACATTATATTATAAACAAGTATTTACAGCCTTGTAGAATTGTTTAATTATTTCAATAGCAATGAATTATGAGCATACCTATTACCTATAATATATTATACTCAGATTTCAGATGTAAAATTACTAAAAAACTTACGTCTTTTATTATGCATGATATTAATAAAAGTAGGTAATTAAATTCTTACCAAAATTAATTTACAAATTATTACAAATAAAGACGATAAATCTTACATCATAATCGCAATAACATACTATATTAATAAAATAAATTAAACCAATCAATAAGGTTTTAAACAGTAATAAACAGAAAAACAGTATAGCAGTTTTCAAGATTTTTACGAATGTAAAATTGTATTTTTTTATTTAAAATGAATGATTTCATAAAAATAACAACATTTTTAGTGCAAGGCATGCAATGCATCCTAGTATTTTTTCCTGATTGTCACTTTTTAGGTACAACTAAACAGTATATTCATAGAGCTTAACCTGTTTGATAGAACTTTTCAAGTTAGACATTTGTCTCTACTTATTTTAAATTAAAAGCTAATTAAATTTACATAAACTCAAAAGAATAATATAAAGTATTAACTACTAGAAAAAAAAGTTATTACACATCATATTTTAATATTTATTACTTTTAAATACCTTCTTAAATACTTTAAGTACCTAGCCCAGTAGCCCTTTTATTTTATTGTAATCCTAATTTTTTAACTTTGAAATTTAAAACAAAATTTAAAGTTATACTGGTACATCATTAATGGGTTAATTTTATTAACATTGGTCAGGATTTAATGGTTTAGATTTATTTATTTAATTTGTTGGAACAATAATTGTTTAGATAGTGAAATATATTAAAATAATACAATAAAGTAGGTTAATAAAAATGTATTATAATATTGGGATGACATTTATACTTGGAATTATTTTAAATTAAATTTCATAAGCTAAACGATTATCATGGAACTAACTCATTGGATTCCTAAACCGATTCAACATTATAACACAAAACTAAAAATGCAAGACTTGGAGTACTTATCATAAATAGGACAAATATATTACATACTATGATGAATTTTCAAAATTTGAATTAATACATTTTATAGTAAATTCAGTAGATTGTAGATGCATTTTATTAATATCAAAACTTGAAGAAAATTAATAATACAATAATATAGGCATACATATACAATTTATAATTAATGCAAAAGATGTATTTCAATTATATAGATAACCTGTAAGTACCTATACAAGTTGTGGGTGTATTGATAATTTATAAAAAGGTACAAATATATTTTTAGTTTCTAAAGTTTTCGAGTAAAAGTATAAAAAGTTTCCTAAAATTGATTACTATTTTACACTCAGTAATTCAGAAATATTCAATAAGTCAGTTTCAATATAAATAATTTTTATTAATAAATACATATTTAAAAATGATGTCGGGTGGGTTTTCTTAAAATATAATATTTAAAATACATAAAATAACCCTAATGCAATAGGATATGGTAAAACATAGAAGTATTAATAATAAGGTAGCTACTACTTAAGTATTAATGTTCAAATTTAGAACTTATTTATTGAAATAATAATAACTGAACTTTAATTTGTTAAAAAAGATACTTAGCTTGGAACTAAAAATATACCACAAATTCAGTAGAGTTTGTTTAATAGGAACACTGATAATTGATACAATTGCGTTATTGTTACAAAATGCCTTGGGGTTTGAATGACCTGGTCATATACTAAAAAATAGAAAATCAATTGGAGTATTTAAAAACACAATGGTTATTTGAAATAATAAGACCAAGCTCAATGAAATCTAGTTTAAATATACAGTCAATCTCTCAGAATATGTGTGGAAATAGGATTAATGTGTCCTCAGGAGAGCATTCTAGCATTGTGCAGACTAAAAAGGCTTTGATCAGCATTAATCATAAAAGCACGGTCATTAAGTTACTCAACAGTCAACACAAAAAATCAAACATTGATAGATAGATATTTTACTAAATACTAAAAATAATGTAAATACCTAAACAATAATGTTATTACATTTTTTTTCAATTGTAAGTTTTTAAATATTTTTTTTATAATACCTACCTATAAATTAAGTTTATTAAATACAATTAATACGGTACCCAATTGCCTACTAGAAACAATCGGTTAATAGATACATTTCTTTTTGGTCCAAGAATATTTCTAATGAACGGCTTTCATTATACAGGGTGATTCATGGAGCGTACAACACTCATTATTTCCAAAAGTGTAAATGTTTTTGAAAATATAATTTTACATAGCTTCAAGTCGTTTACAAAACCATGTTTTTATTAAAAAATTTATATTTTTAACATTTTTTTATCCCTATAATTTTTTAAGTTTTTTACTTTTTTGAATGACAACATGTAGTTTTAATTTGATATTCCAAAACAATATTTTTCTAAGTATTTTGATACATAAAAATTGAATTTAGGACAAGTAGTTAATGAGTTATAAATATTTAAAGTTTAGATGAGTGGAGTAGTGGACAAATATGTCGCGGGGTAACCCCGTACCTCTCTACTCCGCTCATCTAAACTTTAAATACCTATATCTCGTAAACTACTTGCCCTATTCTGTTTTGGAATATCAAATTAAAACTACATGTTGTCATTCAAAAAAGTAAAATACTTAAAAAATTATAGGGATAAAAAAGTTTTAAAAATATAATTTTTTAATAAAAACATTGTTTTGTGAATGACTTGAAGCTATGTAAAATTATATTTTCAAAAACATTTACACTTTTTAAAATAATGAGTGATTTACACTTCATAAATCACCCCGTATACTACGATGAAAAGATTTATTTATTTTTATTTTTTCAAGTAAATACTTATCAATACTTTTTTTAAATGTATATTTTTATGCTTTGACAGTTAATTTCATATTTATAAAACAGATAGGTAATCATTAAATAATTTATAAAACTGATTATCTACAAAATATCAACAACAAATATACGTTTAATCATGAATCAATACTGAACATTAGTTTAAGTGTCTATAAAATGTTAACCAATCACTTAAAACAAAAAAGCCCATAATTCACAATGTAAATAAAACTGAATACAAATAATAAAAAACTGTCAAGTTCTCAAATTGAATGTTTTTTATTTATCTTTTAAACAAGTAATTTTGCTTTAATAAAAATACCTAATTATCTTTGTGTGATAAATCGTAGAACATTACCAAATTTACACCAGAGATAATGGTACATACCTCACAAATTGTCCTTTCAAGTTTGATGTATATTATACATATTTTATTGTAAGTATAATATGCTATACTTGTAAATAATATTATTTATTTTGATAAAGTTCAGATCTTAATGCAGTTGTTAGGAAAGAGCATACATATTTAAAAAAAAAAGATTTTGCACTAACTGAAAATACATATATCGGTGATAATTTTAATATAATTCAAAACTACAGGAATGTTATATGAAATGTGTAAATAGTATTTGTAATCAAATTTCATTTAAACTAACATAGAATAATACCGGTATGAAAAATTATCCCTAGACCCTACAAAAGAACATTGCCGTGTCAACAATAATTATGATAAAATACTACAAACTAACCTAACTATATAATCCAAATATAAAATATATAACAAATACACTAATTTTATTTTTTGTCTAAAATTGCAAGCTTGCAGTACAACATATCATAAATGTATTTTTTTGTGTATTTTCAATGCCATTCAATATAATAGACTGGTCTAATCATAATAAGTATAATGATTACGGCTAGACTCGTGTAATATTATTATTGTAGATACTGGGAAGGTCATCGACGACGTTTGTTAGCAAACCACTATTCCCTTCAAATCGACATAGTTTCGCTCGAAACAACTATGTGACAGTGACATACTGACATAACAACAGTCGTCGAAGGGTCATAAGCTGCTGGTAAGACAAAACCACAAAACCACAAAAAAAACAAACAAACAAAACCAAGATAACATCTACTTCTCACGAACAAAGACATGACGAGGTCCCGTTCTGGGTCAGTCGGGGATAGGCACAGGTACCTGAATTTTGGCATTTTCATGTCCACGCCGACCACGCCAGCGGCGGCATCGACAGCAGTTCAGCAGGAACGGTCCCGGAACGGCACCGCGACGGCGGCTGTCGACGAAAAGAGGGCGGCGGGAAAATTCCAATACCTACGCCACGACGGGGCGCGTCGAAGACCGTACGCGGTGCGCGCGCGAATAGCGTATAATAACGCGTACTCGGGGCGCCGCGACGGTGGTGGTGGCGGCGGCGGCGTGCAAAGGTTCCGTTCAAGGGTAAGGGCGCCGTCACGCGAGCGCGCCGAGTGTCTGAGCGTGCGATGAGCGCATCACCCCGTCCCCTTTGATGGGGTTGTGGGCGGACGGGGGATGCGGAAAAGTTGCGAGAAAATTGCCAACGGTGAGTCCAGGTCCAGCGGCGGTGGCGTAGAAGGGCGGCAAGTTGCGGATCGACGGCACATGTCGTCCGCGAGCGTGATAACAGTACGGTGCGTGATAACTGCACGTGATAACAATACGGTGCGTGATAACTGCACGTGATAACCTCATGTGATAACCGCGATCGAAACCGCCACGGCCGGCGCGCGTGTTCGAGACTCGTGCCCCGTTCAAAAATCATCGCAATAAATAAACACCGTGTTTATTTATATTGTAATAAAATAATTGATGTATATAAAACACGGTATTATCAATGTTATATACGTTAGTAATGTTTAGTTAGTGCATATTTGAACCGACTTTAATAATTATAAATTAATTATATATATTTTATATGCTTGTAGTCTATTATGTGATTGTGTAATATTATAATTATCGGATAAAATCTATTTGATTAATATTCATGAATTCGTAAATTGTAAAGGAGTGGCGTTTTGATTGTGTGAATATGGCAATATTTACGCAGTTGCGATTGTTTGGGTTTGGATATCGGCGACGGCTAATTCCTCAGTAAATGTTAAAAATCGTCAAATGTACCGATTCAATGGATATCAGTATAACAGTAGTTCACTATTTACAGAAATCAGGATATTCTCATAAATTCACTAAATTTGAAAATACGAGCAGATACCTATAACTGAAAATATGGATGGTTTAATTTAATTTATGTTTGGCAATCAAAAATATTAGTACTCATATAGGTAACAAGGGGTGGCTCCAAGTGGGACTCAAGAACCGCGGCCCACTCCATCGTATTTCTAAAAAAAATGTTTACTATTAAAAACAAAATTACAAATAATACATGTTATACCTAATATCAAGTTTTCTGAAAAATTTGACTTAGCCCCCCCTCAATGGCCTTAACCATGTATCTAGAACCGCCCTTGAAGGCATCATAAACTATTAGGTAGGTACTGTCGTCTGTCACGGAAGATGAATTGTTATAGTATCTAACAGATAAATAGATTTACTTACAATGTGCTACGTACGGATTTCATCACAATTGACGCTAATATTTCTTTATTTCATAAAAATGAAATATATAAAATATTATTATAACTTTGATGCACTTAATTTCCGATTAAAATACATTAATAGGGATAAAGGGCGGGATGAATAACATTTTTAAGGAAATTTAAAGTTTAAAATTTTCTATGTAATATATGTTGGATTGTTAAAATTTATAATTAGTTATTTACCTTAGTTATTAAGAATATTAGGACAAGTAGAAAATTAATTAAACTTATCCTTGTAATATATTTTGTCGTTGTTAAAAGTGTTGTACTTTTGTTTTATATTATTATTATTTAGCATACCTACTTTTACCGACTTTTAAAAAAAATAAGAAATTATTTTGGAGTACTTTAAGCCCTGTAGCAAAATCACAGTTTTACTAGGTACAAATATGTTAATAATTTTATTTCATTTAAAATTAAACAGATGGGCCCCGTGCTTCTACGACTTCATTGTCCTAACTGAAATAATATAATATGTAGCCATGTATAGCCATGTAGGTATTTGGCATCTCCGTCAGCTATAGGCGCAATTTCAATTAAAAAAATAAGGGTACTTAAGTTATGCATTTTCTCATTTTAGTTTTAGATGTTATTTTATACATAAATACGAACATTATTTGAGGGAGCTAATTTTAAAATTGGGAGAGTTATTAACTCTTATGAGTTATGACCCCAGAACTCCCAATAGTTGCGACACCACCTCAACCCTTAATATGTTATGTTTAGTGCGTATACAACTATGAGCGTACATTTTATCGTGAGAAAAAAATTGAGAATATATTAGTATTGTATCGAACGATTTGTAGGTACCAGTTGAAGGGTAGGTCTTACTTGAAATACTAGTCAAAATTTAACCACCTATTTTTATTAAACTTGATGTCACTAACTATATACTTGGTCACACGGCCGCACAAGTAGGTAGGTACCTATAAAAATGCATTTTTAGTAGGTAATCTATATCTATTATGTTAGTTAAAATAACGGCACTAACGACAGGGACTAATAAGCTGTAAGTTAAGTAAACGTAAAAGTTTGAAGCTGATTGTTTTTTTTTTACATACAAGTTTATTGACTATACTTTTTTATTTAATCAAATGACATCGACGATTTAACAATGTTACAGACGTATCGACAAAATCTTACAAATTTTATATCTATTAAGTATCCATGATATAATTACCTATTTGGAGCGTATTTGCAGCAGATCAGCAGATTTTGTTGCAACCGCCATCGTCATTGGTTCAAATGGTATATATATTTATGGTATGTTGTACTACGTGTGTGATACGCGTCTATAATACGGTTATACGCTGTTATATAATTGTCAATTGATAACGTATATATGGTAATATTAGTATATTTAAAAGTAAAAATTTATAAGAATATTTATATTTTAGTCACGTACTAGTTTTTAAAAAGTTCACCAATGTTAAGAAACCGAATATATTGTTATTTCAGAATTCGTATTATTACCTATTATTGTTTGGTTCGATTTTTCGAAAAATATATCATTAATAATTAATAATTATAATATTTGCATTGATAAAATAATACTGTTTTATTTATCAATGGTATGAGTAGGACGCGTACCTAACTGGCCGGAATAGATATACAGACTAGATAGTAAGCTATAGGTGGTAACCTACGCGCGCGTGTTATTTTAACTGTTGGGATTTTTCCAACCACACCTGCTCATAGTTTTATTTTATTTTTTATTTGACATTATATTACCTATACGAAAAACGATATGTATGATGAGGAGTAACCGCCACACCGGCGCTCGGAAATCAAACAATATCACTAAACATGTTATTAATTATTTTGACGAGACCTTTAGACTGTATAATAATATTAAACTAGCAATACAGGTACTTACTACTTACAATTTAATTTTATAGGTATATTATATACAATGTGTCGTAATCGTAACACAATATATCACGGTTAACGGTTAGGTTAACTGTATTTGATTTATCTAAAAATATAGTTTTGCGTCGGCTGCACATAATATTCAATGTACCAAGCTTAGTAGTGCGGAAAAGTCCAACGGGCGCGCCCGAGACCACACCCCGCCGGCCACCACCATCTCTAACCCACTCACTAGGCAGTAGGGTCAACCGCGACGGCCGCGTATAATTCGCTTATTCTATACGCAAAATACGATCGGCGGGAGTGACCGAATACGCGCCAGTGTATGAATTTCCTCGTCCATGGCGGCGGTGGTGGCTATTATCCATACCACCCATCCCGACCCATCGATCCGCGTACTTGTGAAAATGTTGACCTTGACCTGATACGATCGTTAAAAAAAAAAAAAAACAGTCTGATGATTTTTTGTTTTGCTTTTGACAAATTGGACGTAATTACTTAAAAATAAAGAACGATTTTTGATATCGTATCAAAGGTCAAACGCATACATCGAATGATATCAATAAATACATAAACGAGTAACGACTAAAATGTATAATTTAGTAAAATTATAATATAATTTATTATTATAATAACTAAAGCTATATAGATTGCATAATGTGATTATGTCTACATATTACAATTAATTAAATGTATTACACACACACTCACACACACACGACACACATACATATATAAAGTGTAACAAATAACTTACGGAAATACGTACCTATACTCCTCACTCGTTGATATCCATAGCCGATAGGAATACTACCACATAACGGCCAAAACCCTATTTATATAACCACTACAATGAAGGAATTATCAATAAACTCCATATAGGAGTCCACTCTAAGATGTCCCATGTGTATCTTATGCGAAGAGAAGAACCCAAACTGTGCCAAGCCTGCGAAGAACCTCCTACAATCAAACACCTCGTAATTCGTACACTGTTGAACATTTAAACTTCATTGTTTCAACCTGAAACCACGTAGACACCGGAGGTAACCTAGGGGTTCCATATAACCTTTCAGGTGCTCTGAGTCCAGGGTATAACTCAATCTATATAAGAAATTTAAGCTAATAATCTTATAGTTGTTGATGTTGTACGCCTCTGTACCATTAATATATACATATACGTATATTATGTGGATGAGAAAGACACAGAACCGTTCAATTAATGCTAAAACTATAGAATGATCTACCTACAATAATGATTAAAATGTAAACCTAATTTATTTTGACATTGAAACGCAACGGATTAGGTATAGCAACAGGAATTATTGCTGTGTATACTTTTTTGCTGTGATGTGACACACTTTTGTGGTTTAGTTGATTAGTGGCTCGAAAAACAGAAACAACAATAGTCTGTGCAGACTATACTCTGTAATGAATTTGGCACACATTTAGAATACATTCGACATTGAGATGGCACCCTTGAATTTTAATCACAAACAAATTGATTTTAAGTTTAAATTTTCTATAAAAAAAAAAAATATATTAATGAATGATAAATCGACTACATGCATGCAAGACATTGACCACATTATATACCTAGCCATCGGCCATCGGGTTATAGTTATAAATTATAATCATACGCTAGCTTACGCATGGCTTCTTCGTCATAAAATATAATCCCTTCACGTGTGTAAAACATAAAAACAGTATTCTAATTCTAATTCACATTTAAGGTCTCCTATTATATACCTACATAACATGAAATGTATAAATCTATATAATGAATGAATATCAAACCCGCAATGTGTAGGTGGAATAAGATCAATTTTGATATTATGTATTCAACCAATATGGCTCCTCAAATTGCATTGCCAAACAGACGATCTACATATTAATAAATGTACAGATTTCTATTGTCTCATGTGAAAATTGACATATTTGATAAATATTTTTTGAACATGAAAACATCATGTCTCATTTTTTTCTAACTACAATATTGCTTATTAATTGAAATGAATCATACATTTTTTCGTGACAAAATAATAATTATTTATTTGGTATAGTTTTTCGAAAAACATCACATCCAATATCTTCTAGAAATTATATGGAATAATTTCATAGCAGCTTTTAATAACATTTTGATCTTCTTCGAGTCAACAGAGATTCGCAAAAATTGAAGGTGTCATTTCAGAATACAATTATTCGTCAGCACTTTCAAACTTCAATTTAGGTAATCACCGAGATTTTAGATGTATTTAAAATTTAAATTTCAGCAAAACGAAACTATTATAGGTTGTGTGCACAGTGCACATCACACATTCCGACATTCGTCGACCGTTACCAGATCACGGTGTTCTACTTCTTTTCGTAATCGTGCTTATTAGTTACTTTTTAAAAATTAACAATATTATATTATATTTGACAATAGATAAATAATAAATATTAACAACCATATAATACAAGCAGTGTTTCGGAAAAACTTCACTCATGAACCATGAACGCATATGTTCACACGATCACGTTCATATATAAACTATTATAAATTGAACGACACGCGATCGTTACTGTTTTTTTTCAAATTGAACGTAGACATGATTGACGTTTATGTTTTAATGAGTTTGAATGATTTTTATGACGCTCAATTTATTTATCATTTTATTATTAAATTGATTAATTAAATTCTAAAAAATGAAATGAACTAATTCATTTTTCAAAGAACGTGAAAGTGAACATATTCCTTTTTTAGGACTGAACAAAAACGTAAGCGATTTCATTTTTTTTTAGTGGCGTCCAAAACACTGTATATATATTTTTAGTAGGTATAATATGTACCTATATTTCAGTTGGTGAATTAAAAAATATTTATATCAAAAAAGTTTTTTAACACAACTATATACGGCAGTAATGATTAGCACGCGACCAACATTCCGTAAACACAATCAGTCGGTAACAAAACTTAATGACGTAGATGTTGTTAATTTATATTCACTGCCAAAATCTGAAATTACCAAAAAAATAACCAAACTTTTAAAATAGAACCAACGTCACGTAACGTATATTTATATAAATATATACAATACAAATGTTCATAACACTATATAAAATATAATAGGTACCTTACCGGAAACACAATGTAATCATATACCGAACAGATAAACTATAAATAGGATGTATTGTTGACATTTATTTTGAATTCTATTTTATGGTTTACTCGATTATACGCCTATACTGGTTAAATTTTAGAACGGCACAATTTATTTTGATAAAAATGGGAACACTAATATTAATAATACTAAACACTAATACTAATATTTGACTATTTTTAGTATGATTAAATGTTGAAGTATTATTATAATTATATGGGAACATATAAAAATAATTATTTATTTCCTTTGTTAAGAGATTCTAATGAAAACTAATACCATACCATTTTATTACGCCTATATTTTATAAGAAATTAGGTACCTATATCTATTTTACTTTTCAATACCAGGAAATAGATTCAAATTGATTGAATTAAATAATAATAATACATTATAATTAGCAGCGAACAATTTATTAAAATATTATTTCATAATAAATAAATTTCTTACCATAATATTATAATAATGACAAATATTAAGTAGGTATATTACAATTAAATAATTTATAATAATATTTATTGAAAAATGTATTATTCAATTCCTAAGTATATTTAATGCTTGTGAAACGTTTGTTAGGTCGATATAAAAATATAGCACACTGTTGTAGGTACACTCGTACACTGGTACATAGAAATAAATAGATATTTCTAATATTTTTGTGATTAAACTATCATTGACGTCTTTTGAGCGATATATGTATATAACACGAGTACACGACACATATTGCTTATAACTTACCTTTTTGGAAACATGATTGCATACTTGTGTATAATATATTTTGTCGTTATGTCGTATAGGTAGGAAACAAAAGATTCTCAATACGACGTAATTTCATACTAAATAGGCAACGTTTAACGTTGTCAAATTTATAATAGCCATTCAATTTTGTCAATTTATAAACAAAATTTATAAACATGTTTTTAGGATTTTAGGCTAAAAATAAATTTTAATTTAAATTGTCATTTAATTTGATTTGTTATAATTATAATGAATTTTTAGCAATTATCATTTTTTAGAAGTACTTATATTGCTTGATGATAATTTTATTTTTTATTTTTATATCAAAATTTAGCGAAGAACTTTTTATGAGCTGATCAAGATCATATTATTAAATTTATTTTTAACAAATCGAATATTCTTTTTTATTTATCGATGGCTATGATTGGTATACATGCATTATAATGGGTATGGCTCATCAAAAAAATAATATGCATATTTCATTATACATTCATAGGATAGGTGCCTAATATATTTTTTTTGATTTGTATGATATAATTTGTCAAATGCAATAAAGTTTCACTCATTACAAAAATATATTGTCAACATGTAATATTATACTAATAATCAGAGTAAATGATCAAACCGATCAATAGAATCAATTGATATTGATTTATTTCAAAGCTTTTAGATTTAGATTTTTTTATAATTTTTGCTAAAGATTTTCTTGTATATAGGACATTTTTTATTTACATAATCCAAAATAGTTCTATAGACTCGGCTCAAGCGTTTAAATAAATCTAAGTATACTTCTATGTTTTATTGGCCTTTATATATAGATACATATAAATACTACGTCAAATATTTTTAAATGCCATTCTACGTCTGGAACTATTATTTCACCTACCTTCAGCCCCCCCCCCCCTTGAGCCGAGCCAGTTATTTGTATAATTTTATTCTATTTATTGTTTAATTATTTATAAATTAACGTAACTTGAATTCGATTAAAAATAAATCGTTATTTATTAAGCTAATGTCAATTAAAATAAGTTAAGTTAAAAATTAAGATAATGAAAATTAAATTTGAAAATGTTAAGCTAAAAAACTTAAAATCGACTTAACTAAATTTGCGAGTGTTCTATCATTTAGCATTAATAGTAGTTAGATTAATAATATAGGTTATTATTATTATTATTATTATTATTATTACTATTTATTAGGTACCAAATGTACCATTGTAATTTGCTGCAATTAAATAATGATTTCCATAACTTTATCGTTAAATTGACAGCAGAATAAATTAGGGTCCAGAAGTTTATGGTTAAAAAAAAAAAAAATCAAAAAAGAAGATATTCGTTTCTTTTCTTACACAATATGTATTGAAACGATTTTTTTTTGAAATAATACTACCTATAATAGGTTTCATTATAATGAAAATACTATTACTATGAAGTATGAATAATCATATTGTGACTTAATTTTTACTAAAAAATATTTATAATAAATACAAAATATATAATTTTTTTGTAATTTTAAGATTGTTCGTGATATATAATTTAAATTATATAAATCACCTAGTTATCGTTATTTGGGTTTGTCTAGATCAACGACCAACCTGGAACGATCACATAAAAAATAAATAATCCTTCTAAACTTTAGATGAAAATCAATAAAATCCATGCTCGGTAAATAAGTACTCTAAACTCAATACAAAACTTTATTAATGATTATTTCAACATACGTCCATACGTGATCCAGTTATGGGGTGTAGCCAAAAATTCCAGCACAAATAAAATACAAACCTTTCATTCCACAACTTCCAAATAATCACAAATGCAAAATGCCCAATTTTTTGTTTCTAATCAGACCCTTCATACGGATCTAAAAATCAATACAATAATAGAAGAAACTGCCAAAATCCGATAAAAACGTTTCTGCTCCTGATTGACAAACCACTCCAATCCTGGAAATCTCACTTTTCGTTGAAAGAGAGAGTGGTCTAAGTGGAGAAAGATATCTAAATTTCAATATATTATACTACCTATATAATATAAGTTACAAATCGTTGCCACTATGTTAAGCTTCGATCGCATAAAAATATTACCAAGTAATAATAATGCAATATCGTATAATTATTCCATAAAAATAATATCTAACGTATCATCACAGATAAGTTGGTACAAGGCCACTGTGTTACAGAAGAGTGGCATACAAACCGGTGTTTGTCAATTGCGCCGATTTTTCTAGACTAGGTACCTGAAATTTATACATCTTTTGCGCCGGTGGATTTATCCCAAACGAAAAAGGTCTTTGCGCCAATAAATCTATCACAAATTAATTTGGTATCCATAATATATATCTATTGTGCCAGGAAGATATTATAAAATATCATATTATTATACTATTATTAGATTATAATATAATTATCAAACATATAAAATAAAGTGTAATTTAAAAAATATAAAAATTTCATAAAATTAAATCATAAAAACTAAAATACATATAAATAAACGATGATAAAATTGAAATAAATTGAAAATGAATAAATTGTCAAAAAGTATTAAAATTTCATTTCTTGTAATGATGGTGACTTACCGACTTCACAAATTGAAACATATTGATAGTACCGTTTTTATATCTTGAAATATGATCATCGATGTTTGTTTTTTGTTTTTTATACTTACTATTTTGTATTTTCTTTTCTTTTTGAATACTATTGATTTTTATGTATGCCTGTACTTGTATAAGTTTCAAAACTTCCAAAAATACAAAAATATTTGGGTGTGCTGAGTAAAAGTATTTTCCGAATGCTGAATGAAACGACTCGCAGGCATTTGTAGTTATTTCACTTGATATACTGCACGACGCTCACATAAATGGTGGAAAAGTTGCGTCTTCGTCAATATACATATTAATAAGATAATCACTAAATTGAGTTACGCGTCATCCGTAGATTTTATACTCATAAAATCGTTTGCAAAGAGATTTCCAACATTTTCTGGTTCAAGTAGTGATAGACCGAATATACCTTAACCATTGTCCAATTTCACTTAAATCATTCTTATACTCACTAGTTAAGCCTAAATTTTGAATTTTTCTCCACCATGCTTGAGATAAATGAAAACGACAGCCGTGTAAAATTATAGTAGGCCTGCAAACAGTAATTATAGCATTATGTAAACTTTTCTCAAAATCTACAACACATACTTTTGGATTGAATTTAATTGATAATTTTGATTCACAAATATCAATTAAAGCCTTTAGAGCTCTTTCATAGACAATAGATTCTTTACTTGGTAAAAGAAAAAAAATTAATGGAATATAATGTCCATTTTTTACTGTATGTAAATAATTGGTAAAAATATTTCGGACAGTAAGAAAAGGTCCCATCCATAAATATTTTTTCTTGACAATAGATGAACTTTAAATCAGTTACCGTTGAAAACGCTGTTATAAATTATTTTCAAAATCATTTATTAATAAATATTCTTCATTTCTATTTGTAAGTGTTGTTGTGGACATTATTATTTCCTGAGTTTCTCGCAAATTCTTGGGTAATTTTGGTATAGATTTTCTTCTTGCTCTATATAAATTTTGTCGTATATTTGATATGTCTTCAATTTTGAGATCATTTGTTGATTTTTCAGTAAATATTTGTTTGTTAATTAATTTTAACGGCTTTTCTATTAAATCATCCATAGCTTTTCTTTTAACTTGGTTTGATATAATTTGTCGTTGAACGTTTTTAGGAGGGAGATGATTGTGTTCAGTTTCTTCTTTTAATATTGTAGTTTTAACCTCGTCAACATACAATTTAGCGTTACAAGTTTTTCTGCACGCCGCCACTTACGTCCATTTTTAGTAAGATTTTTACATGAAAATTTATAATTTTTATAAAGAATTAGATCTTTTACACGTTCACTCAAAATCACTTCCATTATAATATTATACGAAATTGCTATTGCTATAGACTATTTCACGTAAACGAATTTATACGAACGACGACACGATACTGATCATTTGGAAAAAAGAAAAATAACTTGTTAGTTATTACTTCCATAATATAATATTATTACGTTATCTCATTTTTATTAGCGGATATTCCGATTTGACTAATTTATTGCATGTAGATAGATAACGTATAGTATGTACAGTTCAAAACGTCGCGATTTTAAATCGTCCGTGTGTAATATAAACGCAGACGAGTACGTTCAAATCGCCTAGTGTGTAATCAGCTTATTTTTCAACTTCAGTATTGCCGGCGTATAATCTTTTTTGGACCTAAATATCGTCCGGCGCAGTTGATGTATAACCTTTTTGAATCCCATAATTTTTTTTTCCTTACCTGTGATTTCTGGCGCAATTGACATAAACAACATCCCCTGTCAACGTCAACGAGCAAAATGCTTGACGATGTTGTTTGTTGAGTTTTTGTAGTAATCAGTGAAATGTTAGGAAAAAAATGTGGGTTGTGTTAAAACGAGAAAGAATTTAGACTAATGAAATGTAATTACAAGTAAATATAATATATTTAAGTGAATTAAATAATGAGTGAAACCTATTTTTTACATCCGCATGTTTTTTCTTAAAAAAATGTGTTGTTATTTATGACATAAATACTAAATAGGTACTATACACGGGGTTGACAGTGCAATTCAATTGAATGACAAATATGTTGCCAATGCCGATATGTATGCAAAGCTATGATAGTCGGTATTAAATGATATCATTTTTAATTAAAAACATATTTTTAACTATATACCTATATTTTAGATTAATAATAGTAAAAAAAGTTACTTTGCAAGATTAACAAATTAAAAATATCTGAACATAAAATATTGAGTTATTTTGTTGGTGGTTTCGTCTTAGATCCTTAAAATATTTTCGGTAATCACCTGATATCAACAAAGTATTATCTGAGAATTGAAAAATGCAAGTACCTAATTATAGAATAAATTGTTTACGTCCCACAAAATTCCAATAGGAATTATTGAAAATGTAGTAAGTATGCGTATACTAAAACTAAAAGTGCATTTACGCCGTACCTACTTCCGCATACCACCCATTCGCCCAATAATCAATACATCACTGATTAATTAGGAACATACCTATACTTTCTTATTTCAGTTAGTAATAATCTGTAACCATTCGTTAAATTCTTTACGCCTAAATTCTTCATATATGTGACGTAATTATACACTATTGATGTTATAGGTTTTTAAATAAAATCATACCTACCTATAGAACTATAGAAGATAAAATGGTTTTATTTTTATACAACAATACTATAATAAACTAAAAGTATCTAAATTTATGTTTTTGTCTGTTACTCAAAATATTTGTCATCGTGGTAATGTTTTTATTTTTACAAGAAATTTATATTTTATGTATTTTGTTTTTTATGTTGTGTTCTAGAAGTACTTATACTATTTATAGTCTATACTTACTATATAGATACCAACAATTATATATATATATATATATATATATATATTTTAAATTATAAATGGCATTTAAATTATTACTTAGGTAATAGGTATATTAACTAATAAGGCAATACCCTTTGAATGTAATATGATGGAGTGTAGATGTAAAATAATAATACTTTTACTCGCGTAGGTATTGCACAGATATGGTTCCATGAATAAAATATACTGGTTCTTAAATGTTTAATACTCAGGTGGCTAGGTTCGATACAAAATGAAAGTGTGTTACAATATATTTATATACTTACATAAAATATAAAATATCTATGACATTTAAATAAAAATAACTTCAATATATTTCCAGTTCCTATTATTGCCTGTAAATAGGTAACTCTTGTCATCTTTTGAAATAATTATAAAAATTATGACTGTAATTATTAATATAAGTATTAATTCCTCTTCATACAGGTAAATGTATTATTATATTTTAATATTAACAAAAGCATTTTGATATACAAATTATTGTTGTAAAAAAAAGATCCAATCTACCATATTCTATAAGTTGCCTACAACTTAAAGGTTATACCTACTATAAATTCTACTGAGTACAGGAGCATATCAATAATTACTATACAATTTACCAATTTTAATGATTTGTAGTTAAAAAATTATAAAATGTAATAATACCACTAAAGGGTTTTCCGGTGGGTACATATTTTAGAGCTAGTCCAACTTCTATTTTCAATAAATATTTAAAATAGATTCTCCACCTAACAAACAAAATGTTTCTTCCTCGTGGCCTACGCTATATCACTTTTTAAATACTTTGATTTATACATACCTAATTTATATTTTTTGAATCAAAAAATCGGTTTAATTTAAATTCAAATAATCAATAATTGAATTGTTAAAACAAATTCTAAAACAATGTTTACTCTCAATAATACAAATAGGTACTAACTACCAACAACATTACAGCTAGTACGTATATTGAATATAGATATTTATAAATATGAAAGCAGCGTAAAAATAAAAATGTATAATTTAATATTTCTTCAAATTACCAAATATAGGTATAAAAGAATTTTAAAGTATCTCAAACGTACACGTACGTATAATATAGGCATTATTAATATTATTTGCTATATATTTAATCAATTAGTTAGGTATTTCAATATTTTGTACGTGCTAATTTTACATAGGTAATATTATAGGATAGCAAATAAGTAAATAGGTAATTAATAACATATTTTTTTGTTTGTCAAACGATCTTTTAAAAGTAAATGCTCTAAACATACACAAACGTACTTATAGCGTTTTAATAGTTAATGGCCCCATCAATGATAAATTATGTTCTAACACTAATAACTCAAGAACACGTACCTATTTTGTATTGAAAAGTGTTAAATTTTAACCAGCGAGATAACTGAAGTGCGTTGGTGCATCATTATTGTAGAAATATGTTATAAATTATAAATAGTAGTAGGTATACCAAATACCTACGTAATATTAAAAACGACTTAAATTTTAAAATATTGGAATAGGTTCAAGGGGATTGGAATAGGTTCAAGGGGATTGGAAGTGGCAATTTTCTGCTTTTGTCTAACACATGTACAACATAGGATTACAGATGTGTTCTATTTCCAACGTACCGATTGATATAATGAAGCGATATGAATTCTGAAAACAGATTTGAATTTGTCATCAAGACTTCTTGAGATCAGCTTTCCACATTTTTGATTTTTAATTAAATCTTCTCCAAAAATGAAAATAAGTCAATTTTTTAATTACTCTCTTTTAATCTATCGTATTTACGATTTTGACGGATAATATCAAAAGTGTGGGAAAGTTGTTCTTAAGAAGACTTGACGAAAAATTCAAATCTATCAACAGATCTTTTATCGTTTCATTATATCAATCGGTACGTTGGAAATAGAACACATCTATCCTTATCATAAACCGATGTTGCACGTGTGTTAGCCAAAGACAGAAAATCACCACACCAATTAGTTTAAGAAGACGCTAATACATAACCATTTGTTATCTCCGTCTTACAAGTGCATAACATTGTAAATTATGATTAATAACGCGCAGCAGATCACGTTTAGTATCGTTAGTTTAAAAATTAGTGAATCGACCTATTTTGAAACTTGATTTTAAGAACATTATCTGCGTTAGTAAGTGGGTTTTTACGATAGGTAGTTCAATTTTGTAGCAAGTTATGCATATATAAAAAAGTAAAAATTAAAAATACTCATAACTCACTTAAAAATTAAGTTATTGTAAAAATCCTCTTTAGAAAACACAGATAATGTTTTTACCATCAAGTTTCATAATAGGTCAATTTACTCTAATTTTTAAACTAACGGAATAAATGTGATCTGCTAAGCGTAAATTTGGTATGTTACGCATTTGTAAGACGGAAACAACAAATATGTGTGTAGCGTCCTTTTAAGAGGCAAGATTAGTAAAACTTGAAATATTGTTGACCATAAAAAGAGTTATCATAATTTCTAATTTTTGAACATTTTTTACTGTACCTACCTTTTTTTCTTTATTCTGACACCTATACCTATGGTAATTTTAGGTCATATTAAGTGCCTAATACTATCCAGTATTTCTTGGTACAGACCCAAGTAGAAATCATATATTTATTTAACAATAAATAAATTTTTGAGCTATAGCCCTTAGTAGATACTTGATAGGCCACTTAATATGAAACACTGTGATACACTCATTATTTATCACACATATATGTTTCAATGTTGGATTACTTTGTTTTAATACTAAAAAAAAAATAATCGTAAACATAATTTATTTTGCACCTACTACCTAACAAAGGAATTGTTTACCTAAATTATTATGATCTACATTTTAACAATTAATAATTAGAAATACCTTTATACCTTTTCATTCCTAATGATTTATATTTTTTTTTTTATATTTACTCGATATTTATTTCCTACCTAGTAAAAAAAATATAAATATACAGATAATGCTTATATTTTACTGTGTTTGATATTATTTTACAATTTTATACGAATTATATTTTAAAGATAGAAAAAATAAATAAAAAAAGTTACAAAATAGGAAGTATAAGTGCCGTCGTTGCCATATGGTAACAGCTAATATCTTGAAAACTATGAGTTGAAAAAAAATTATTTTTTTACCAATAAAAGTATATTCTTAGAAGTTCTCAAGAATAATTTATTGAAAGTTAAAAAAAAATTAGGTTGCTAATGGATTAAGTAATATATAATTTATTAAATAAGTTTTTAAAAAGTTAACTATTTAAAGAACTAAATTTAACTAGGAATGTAGACCATCGAGTAAAACTCTGTAAATTTGTCACAAGTTAACAATATTGGTGTTAAGCAGTAACAATTTTTAAAGGATCATATTATTAAAGACAGTTTCAATGAAACGATAAGAAAAGTTATATTATTCAATAATCATTTATCAAATTACACAGAACAATCAACAAGAGAATAAAGGTAGTTTTAAATCATAATATTTGTTACATATATATTTTAAATTTAAACAACAAGTATAACATAGTTAACAAATTACTATCCTTAATATTACAACACTGTTTTAATTTCGCTTAATTCTAAAATAAATACACAATTTTTTCCCACCATGAATATTAACATATAAGATCTTTAAGATACTTTAAAAAGGAACTCGCTAGTTATACCAACTCAAATTTGCTATAAATACATCTATTAGAAACCTCCAGTAAAATAAATTTTAATTAGGTAAACAAATTATTAGTAACTAATGGGTAGTTACCAAATATTTTAGATTTATCTTACTAAAAAAAAGCATTAACAAAAAAAGGAATACAATAGACCTTATAGACTCATAGACCAACCCTGCCAATATTAGGCCTCTAGAACTGAAATACAGTGCAAATACCCCACTCTGTAGTTGAATATATACTTTCATAAAATTTAATTATTTTATACTTCCACTAGTGCCCTCCATCATGGATCTCATTTGAATTCATAGGGCTGGTCCATGAGTAAAAGGTCTATGCTAATAGTAGATCATTATACATAAATATCAAGATAATCTAATAAAGCATTTAAGCATTAAATTATATACAATATAACAGTTCTCTCAAACATAATAGTATATTTAATTAAACCAACATTTCATAAATACCTTAATTCATTCACTCAGCCTTATTATAATTAAAATAATATATTATATGGATATTTATATATAGCTATTTGTATACTATTAATTTTTTTGTTTTTTATAATTTCATACAAAAATATATTTAATATTTATAACACATACATAAACTTCTCACCCAAAACAGTAAGTGATACACATTATATACTACTCAAATAATATTATTTTTGAATATTGAATAAATTACTAAATAAAATCATAATAACTAACAATAAATAGTAATAAAAAGGTAGGTAATCTAAAAAAAAAAACTCACAATTGTCTTATTAACATAGTATAACATATGACATGCCAATTTTCTTTAGGATTCTAAGAAATAAGGTTAATGACATTTAGATAAATTAGGTAGGTAACTCAAATGTTGTATTAACAAAAGTGTTATTTGTTTTTGGTTAAAAATACAATAAATCATCCTGAAAACATATTAAGTTTCTCAGTATGGTAAAAAGGTAGTATAATGGAGGTTTAACATGGAACAACATCAATAACAAAATTTACTTAATAGTTTTATAATAGAAAGAAAAACAACAAAATAATAATATTAAAACATAATTAAATAAATTTTACTAAAAAAAAAACATTCTAAAAGGAAAAATTGGACGGTTGTAAAATTTGCAATCATAAACAACAATATAAAAACACATTTTGGAAATTTTTTATCTGACCAAGCTTCTTAAATAATTTATTTTATTTTTAAGCAACCAAAAATAAGTTAAAAAAATTATATTTTTATAATTTGAAATATTTGAATATTTAATTACCACACATGTGTTATTGCCATAAACACACATGTGTTTTGACAATTTTATAATTTATGGCTTGAAATAAGTAATTAAAACAATACATACAGATAAGTACAATTCCCAAAAATGAATTATGTTATTAAAAGGGCATATTTTTGCTATCACAATATTTAAAAACATCACAAAAGATAGACAAGATAAAAATTACAAAGTGGACTATACATAGTTAAAAGTATAATACGTATAACGTAAATTCAAAAAACATTTTACAATTGTATAGATCTGAAAATATAAATATTTGAGCTGAAATAAGTTGTTTTAACATTGCTCTATAAATTTAGATAACAGTGTACAAGAATAATGATTTATACAGTTCAAATTAAAAAGGGTTTCAAATAACTTTAATTTAGATGATCTGACATTATATAAGTCAGTTAACGATGAAAGTCTGTGAATTATTAATTTGTACAATATTTTCTAAAACTTAAAAAACAATTTTAGGAATAGTGGCAAACAATATCTATGAAATAAAATTCTTGGATAGTAAAATTTTTAATTATTTTAAATATGAATGATACAATTTGAATACATGAATTGATGGATTTAATGATTAAATCTATTTGAAACCAACCAAACAAAATTTATAAATTATTGTAAGAAATTAATAATTTGAATTCTTAAAAATGTATTATTTATTTTAAAGATAAATATAATTTATTAGATTGGTATTTTAGTATAATAAAATAGGTTTAAAAGCTTTGATATTAGTTTATTGTCTGCCAACTGTTATTTTCTAAATAATTTAACAAGTCATTTTATGTACTGAACATATAACATATATCATTTACTTGTAGTATCTATATAATTATACTTTATTTACTAGACTAGATATTATCAATTTGAGTAGCTAAAGTCTGAGTATTAATAGGAGAAGGATTAGAGAACATGTTGATAGGTTGATCTGCAAGAGACATAGTTGGTTCTTTATTGATAACATCCTTATATTCATCAACAGATTCATTGACTTCGGTAGCTATTACTTCATCATCACCTAGAATTTTTAAAGCTACGACTAGATCTTGTAAGATTTCAGTTTCACGAAGCTCAATCAATTGATAACGATGATTAAATACTGACAGATGAGCAAACACACAATTTAAATGTGTATGCAAATTTAAAAGTACTAACTCACGAAAGTGACTATGATAAAGATGAGCTAAAACATGAAACAACAATCTTAAAATTTTTTTTACTACAATCTCAAAGCCGACAGGAAATTCATTAGCTGTAAAAATAAACATAATTAATGCATAAATAAATAAATAAATCTAATGTATAATTAATAACTGTTAAAAATATATTATGTACCATATTTAGTTGGAAAAATTGTCTCATCATTAATAGTTTTTTGAACAAATGTCATAACATAATCAATGTATAATGGTGCAGCAACGCGAGATTTTTTTCCTTTTTCGTCAAACCACAAATAGGTTCTATACAACAAAATTTTAAAATGCAATAAATAAATAGTAATAATAAAACATAACTTTAGCTGAAAAGCATTACATGTAATTTTTTTTTGTAATCAATAATATTTTTATTTAAATATTATACTACATAATTGATATTTAATATATCAATAAAAATGTATTAACACTATTAATTGAATAACAAATAATTTTTCAATTTATAACTTATGAAATACCTATAACTTGGTCCAACCATATCAGGACATCCTGAAATTGTACAGAATTCTGACACAGTTCCATAAATCAAGTTGGTGTTGTCAAAAATTGAAATTGCTAGGATAAATAAAAATAGAAATGAAAATAAGAAACAGATATTGACAAAAAAATATATTTACTTACTATGAGAAGCGAGCCACTCATTAAAATCTATTCCATTTGGCATTTCAACTAATATCCTAAGATCAATGTCTGGTAACTTTTTTTCTAATACAGCTTCTTCCAAATACAATTTGTTATCATCACTACATAATGATTCCTTGTCTTTTGCCTTTCGACCTTTCCTATAAACAAACAAATATATATTTTAATAGGAATTGAATTTATCTATTTAGACTAATTTATAATTAAAATTGACAGTTGAACTGAAATGTTTAAATATTTGTTAGAATTTATTATTATTTATTTATTTTTAACACTGATAAACATACCTAAATTTTGTATTTAGTCATATCATCAACACTATCTAGACCAAAGGTTCCTAAACTTTTCAGTATACGACCCATTTTGGAAAATGTTTACATTTTGGCAACCCACTAAATATAAATGAGCTTTTTTTATTTCATTGAAGATCACTATCTTGGTAATAACTTTGAGCTTATCAGTGTCATGGTGACATATATCAGGTATAATTGTAATTGTAACATATGATTATCAATGATACAATTAAAAAAAAAATGTACAATCTAGTGCTATGGACTAGTGTCCCGCATTGCATACTTCACAATCAACTAGGTACCAGCCAAACAAAGTTAGGGTAGGGTGCGACCAACTTTGTAATTGTAGGAGAGAAAGCATTTCGTGGAAATCATTAACATTAGGGACATACTAAATCATGTGAGCAGACAACTATAAAAATGTTCTCATTAAGGGTGCACAAGACGTAGGGTTATGCATCATTACAAAAGTTCCAAGAACCAAATGTTCACATGTAATATAATAATATATATTTTTAATGTTAACAATAATATAAATCATCAAGGCCTGCAGCTACACGGGATGCACATTTGGCTTTCAAGTGGGCGAGTAACATTTCCCGTCAGTCTAGATAATTATACCATATCCGTGAGAACAGCGACAAGAGCAAGTAGACTATGGGGAGTAGAGGGTAGCACTATATAAGGGACCCCGAAACGGCCTGTATTCAGACGCGACTTGACCAGACTAGCCAGAGCACCTTCACGCCAGTCTGTTCTCTAATTAATAATTAATTAAATTGGACTTAGAAAAATTCCCATAAAATAATATTCTGAACTTAGAAAATATTCGAGTCAAACCGAATTTATTCTAGTAATTCAGAATACTTAAGAGTGCTTAATATTTATAATAGAATTTTCAAAATTTCACAATGCACAAAAAAATAACGACGCTATGACACAGATAAAGTTCTTATCTATGCGTTGTGGAATTTTGGTAATTCTACTATAAATACAAAGGGAGTAAAGTTGTCCCGCGCTAAACAGATTTTGCTATGTTACACGTTTGTAAGACGGAGACAACACATGCGGGTGTGGCGTCCTCTTAACTTGTTAAATAAATTCAGCTTTCATGTTTATAAATAAATATATATTTTGTGAAAATAAATAATTAAATAATCTAACTAAGAAGAATTCCACGTTGTTTTTCCAACATCATCCTTGACTACTGATACCTGTAGGCGACGTGATCACTACACTAGTTACATAGAAAATATAAGATTATATTAAAATTACATAATATTTGAATTTATACTCATGTTTATACATTAGATATCTTTTTTTTTTTAGATGACTTGTTCGAATGCTTAAGAACATGCTACACCCACATATGATATCTCTGTTTTACAAGTTTAACAAATTTTACGCTCGCTTTAAGATCACGTTTAGCTCCGTTAGTTTAACATTTAGAGTGAATTGACTTCTTATAACATTTAAAGGTAAGATATAGGCATTGTAAAGGGCTTTTTATTAATTTTAAATAAAACAAGCTATAAGTATATTATTAAAATATAATAAGAAGCCTATGATACTGCTTAAAAATCTTACCTTAAAATTATAAAAGAGGTCAATTAACTATAAATTATTTTAAACTGATGAAACTTAATGTGATCTGCTGAGCGAAAAATTTTCTATGTTTTGCACTTGTAACACTGAGAAAACAATTATGCTTGGTGTAATGGGTTTAAACTTTGGAACCTACATAAAAAGTGTCTTGGTTCATAAGTCATAATAAATACTTAGTAAAAGATTGGCTATTAAACTTAAATTGTATTATCAATAAGCACATTTTTATTAAAATTATAATTGTTTAGGTATAATGAAATTCTTGATTTAACAATAAACACATTAACAGATGTGAAAAATAAATATGAATCAATGCATATTATATAACATGTAACTAATATATATATTAAATATTTTTAAAAACTCAATTAAATAATAATACCTATACCAATATAATTAATGATAAATCTAGATAAAGCCGATATAAAGAGATAAAAGCTATTATAAATATATATGTATAATATACTATAATATATTAAAATATTTCTGTAAGACTGTATGTGTACCATTGACTGAAAACAATGGACATAAACATTATTTCCTAGTCAATATCGTATACTGTCTAATTTGATGGGAAATATTGTTACTGACTTATTTTATAGAAATATTAAATCAATTTATTTATATAATCAGTAATTACAAAAATGTACTTTCCAACTTTAATCAGTCAATGGTTTTAAATTAGGTCAATAATATATTTGAAAATAGATATACAATATACATAAGACTCATAAGAGAATAAGAAAAACAAACAGTATGCAACTCTCCTTGTAAGCATAGCTTGTATTGTGAGAGCAGAGTTCAGTTTATAAGTTAAAATACTATTTATTATATCAAAAGCATGACACAAAGAATATAATGGAAGTAAAATAATAAATAAACATAAAATAAAAATAATTTAAACAAATATAAATATTAGTTCAAATATTGTCAAAGTCTAGATTATGCAAAAAAGATTTTAATTCCTTAATAGTTTTGAAATTAAATAAATTAATGTTCAACTTTTTACATAAATTTGCTCCTACAAATTACAATTAATGTACCTTATGAACCAAAAATAAACCTATTAGGTAAAACATATCAATATATCATACATCTGTCATCTATATAGTAGGTGTAAAATATAAATCACGATAACTTATGTTATAATAATTAATTAAATTATAATATTTGTATTTACATACACCTAGCATATTGTGTAACATGTATCTAAATAGTATCTACCTATAGGATTTACTTACATTCAAATTGCTTGCACAGTACATCAAATTGTGAAAATACATTATTTAATTTATGTAATATTTATCTAATATAATTTAATTTCTGACCTAATTTCAATATTTCGCTATACATAATTATTAACATTGTCTATAAGAAAGGAGTAAACCATTGTTGGGAATTAGGTAAAAAAAAGTGTAGGAATTACATGGAAGTCCTGGAAATTACAAAAAAGTTCTTGGAATTACGTGGAATTTTTTAGAAGTCATGGGTGGTGCATATAAATCTTAAATTTAAAAAAAGCCTTCATGTTATTTGATAAGACCTGCTAAAGCATAAAATAAGATAGTATGGACTAAATTAAACAAAATTAAAAGAGACATCGGCCGGAAAACTCACCCGGTCCTTAACCGACTTCGCATAGGACACACCAGAATCACCCATGGTTTCCTTATGGCAAAAGAGGATCTCCCTATTTGTCAAACCTGTGGTACTGCATTAACAGTAAAACATACAATAGCCGACTGTCTAATCTACAACCAAGAACGCGCCGAACATAAAATATCATTCAACCTCGACTCCACACTCGGACCTATTCATGATAAAAACCTAGATATAATTAATTTTTTAAGAAAAACAAAATTGTTCAATCTTATATAAAAAAAAAAAAATGTTTTATCCAAATTAATAACTTTCTATTGTATCAATATGTATTATATTATATAATTACTGTATAAATAAGTGTAACTAATGGCCTTTGTTGTCGATGTAAATATGCTCAATAAAAAAAAAAAGATAGTATGGAGCTTAGATCATATTATACTATTGATGGAGCCACAGGGTATTATACAAATATAAAAAAAAATGATGCTAATAACAGCGACAAGTCACCGAAATTAGTTGTTTGATGTAAATTACATTTTAAAAATGGTAATTACTAATTATATTGCACAAGTTACTAAATTATAATGCTTGTTTTTTTTCTCGGAATTTATAATCTAACTGAAAATAATAACACTGATTCCAAAAAAAAACAGAAGATTCTGATCACCATGATCCTTTTGAAGAGGCTGAACAATGTTTGAACATAAAATTACCTTAAGAACTAATAAAAAAATTTTCATTTTCAATGGATTCAACAATAAATATATACTTTCCTAATTGGAAGAAACTAACATGTTAGATAATGAAACATTTGCAACAGAATTACTTCCAGATCTTATTGAAAAAACCTAATACCCTGAGTACTATGGGATATTTAAAAATAATATTGATAAATTCAACATGTTGGATTAAGATAACTAATTTTTTGTGTATTTAGTTTTTATAGTGATCAGTTGAAACGAGATAAATCTGCTAACATATTTACAAAAAAAAAAGTTGATACCAAAATCATAACAAATAAGTAGTGCATCAACTTTAGTTATTGAATCAGAACCTACAGGAGAGTGTGTTGAACCAAATTCTAAAAGGCTATGCATAGAAAGGGTAAATATTGATTTGAACGAAAAAAAGTAATTTGTCGTTAAAAAAAAATCAAGAATTGGATTCTAATTAATGTATTAAATATGTATAATAATGAAGGTATTGAGGTTTCCATACAATTACGTAGATGGCTACATTAGAAATAATATACAAAATAATACAATAGAAAATACACAAAGTATAATAAATAACAACTTTAAAGCAAAGGTCTATTGCTTTTTATGTAATCTACCATTGTATATACATAAGTAGCACTAGGACATCTAAAGAAAAGGTGGGTGTATTCTAATTATTATAAACACATAAAAACTCATAAATCAAAACAGAGAAAATAAATTGAAAGATTTCAAAAAATTGGGACTGAAGAAAGGGACGTTAGATAATTTTGTTGAATCGAATAATTGTATGATTAATTAAGACAAAGATGAGACTTTTTCCAGCAGAAAAGCAATTAGAAGACAATAATCAGGATTGTTATAACTACAGGGTTATTATTGAGCTCTCGATAGGCGGAGAGTTTCAACAAGTTAAGCATACGACTGTGCAACACCAAGCCACATCAAATAAAATTATGAATGATAATAACTAGGGAACGGATTTTATTGTAAATACATATTTTTATTGGAATGAGATATTTTAAATCTGATAAAAAAATGTATATAATTTAGATCATTCTAATTAAAATAAACTCAAATTTATTTTACATATTTTGGTATAAATACGTATTTTTACATATTTGGTAAATAAGTACATATTTTAGTGATTTTTAATTTTCGATGACTTTAAACATTATCTGCTTCGTCTAAATTAATAAGATCAGTAATTTTTGACGACCACCAAATATTATCGTACTCAGCATATATCTACATCCAAGCACCAACAAAATAGAGATCGTAAAAAAAATGTCAACAAAATTTCTTGAATTCAGCCATCTACGTCTTTCAATAATTTGTCAGCTTTTAATACTGATTTGTATCATAATATGTTAATTCGCACGAAAATTCCTATTTTCAAACTAAAATATCGAGAATTCACAGATTTTTAGAGAAATATACCAGACAACAAATTCCAGATGAAAGTACCATCCGAAAGAATTATATTAATATAATTTATGAGGAAACATTAAAATCAATTCGAGAGTTTATTCAAGATGGATTCAATATGGGTTTCAATTGATGAATCAACAGATGCAGAGGGCAAGTATATTAGTAATGTAATCATCGGCAGGTTGATCAATTAATAGCGACCATTAAAAAAATATTCTTAAAAGCGTCAAGTAGTATTTCAAAATTTAAAGAAATGTATCCTGATCTTAATTTACCTTCTGAACCTATTATAACAAAATGGGGTACGTGGCTTGAAGCCATCCAACAGTATTGCGATCATTTTAACAAAATAAAAAATGTTATTTTAAATTTCTATACTGAATCGTCCGCAGCTATTAAAAAAGAAAATTCACTGATGCAATATATCAATTTAAAAAACAATTTGACATACATTTCTGCAAACTTTTGTTTTTTGATTCAGTTATACAATTGGAAACTAAAAACATGTCTTTGTTAGAAAGTATTAGCATTGTAGAAAAATCTGCAGATAAATTAGAAAACACTCAAGGGCACATGGAAGAAATATTCAAACACAAAATTGCCGATATCATTGAAAAAAACACTGGATTTCAAACTATTAAAATCATAAAAAAAATTTTAATAGGTAAAAATCAACAAGGATCTCTGAACATTGTATTCACTCTTTCTGATATAGTGAACATGAATTACACCCCTATCACATCTGTTGACGTAGAACGGCGTATGACGTAGAATTTGTTTGTATTTATGGTTTAAATTGCACGGAAATGTCCTGTAACTTATATTATAATTTCTTTTTGTTTTGTAATTGCTAGCAACAGTAATAAAAGTATCTCAAATTATTTTCTAAACAATGAAATGTTAAATTATATAATATAGTATAATCACCTACCCATATTATCATTATGAAACAGACTAATTTTATGAAAAGTTTTTAAAAATTACCGATTTTTATGTTTTTTTATAGCAATATATATAACTACAAATAATTAGGTACACCAGGACTTTTTAGTAAATTTTAAATTTTTAAATGAAAGCATTTACAAAAAATTCAAATATTAACAAAAAATTATTCAAATGCTTACTTACAAAGCTAAACTGCTATCTTAATGTTATGCAGAATAATTTATTCTTATAATATTAAAAGGTCGCTAAAGTCACGTATGTTATTTCTGTCTTACAAATGTACGAAATAGCAAAACCTATTGACAACTCTTCCCTCTATATTTATAGTTAACTACCAAAATTACAAAAAGAAGAACTTTATCTGTGTCATAGTATTTCTATTATTTGGATAACATAAATATAATTAAAGTTTTCAGTTTGTGAACATTAATTTTTTCTGTTTAATTTTTCATTTAATTATCAAAAATTATTGGTTAGTGCAGTGGTTCTCAACCGGTGTGCCGCGGCACAATACTGTACCGAGAGATCGACTAGGTGTGCCGCGACAAGTTTCTGATATTTGTAATTAAGCTGGTAAAAATATTGAAAACAGTAATTTATTTCATTACATTTGTGTTGAGTGTGCCGCGAAAACTTGTGATGTATAATTATGTGCCGTGAACCAAAAAAGCTTGAGAACCTCTGGGTTAGTGTTATCAAAAAATAAAAATAGTATAATAATGTAATATTTTGTGATTATAATTTTTTTACATGTTGTGAAATTTCCGAGGAAATTTTGGTAGTATTTAGCATTTTAGTATTTTGGAAATTCTCATGGACACCTCACTTTTTATATTATTCATGTACCTACCTCAGAGGGTAAAATGTCAAATTAATAAAAATATAAAAAAAGAGAAATAGAAAATAAAATTGCTCAAATATATGAGTGAACATAACAGGTCAGTCAAATTACTAGTTTCATTAAATATCATTGAAAATATTACTGTACAAACAGTATTACTCAATTTTTTTGGTTTTGTAAATTACTGCTATAGCAATACCTGTGAATAATAATACTATATAATTTAACTAATACCACTATTTACTAGAGCTACAAAGGCTTGTTTTTGTTATTTTAACGCGATATCAAGTTTGAAGTTATGATTATCTTAAATTATACAAAATAAGGTATTTACAATTTTAAAACGTACATAACTAACCTTAAAATTAAAATATAAAAAACCAAGTGGATCCTAGATAAAAGTCTTACATTTACTTCCTTCTAATAATATTTACTTTAATATCAAAAGTAACAGATTTAAATGAATTATTCTGAACATAACAATAATTGCTATGTTACTCATTAGTAAGACAACATTATTACTTTCTATTATATATATGTATGTATACATTTTTTAAAAATTAAATTATATAGTTATATAGAAACAAGTCGCAACAACTTATAACAATGTATATACTATTATTATAGGTAAATAACATTAAATCCACAGAATTTATATGAAATACTCAAATACTGCTAATTGAGTAGTCAGTTATTACTGAAATTTGGTAAAGTTAATTTTTATCACATAAATTATTAATAATTATAATATGATCTATCATCAAAATATTACAAAAGTAAAAACTGTCGAAAATGACCATGAATCATATTTATGAATAATTGATTAATTATTTATTTAGAAAATGTTAAATGGTGGATACCTACTTAAATAATAAATATTCAAAACAAATATTAAATTAGCTTTTAAATAAAAACGACATATAAAAATATTTTCTTAAGATTTGAGATAATTTGGTTATAAGTAATAATTTTAATAAAAATAAAATCGGTAAATCATGAAACTAATGCATCTGTATGCTGTGGTTGATTAAAAAACAAATATAACCAGGGAAAACTATATTACTGGTCTTCCAATTTGTTTTGTTCTGGGTTTATTTAGTGAATAAATTCAAAAGAACATGTTGCTTTCAGTTTAGTAATGACTAAACAAAATAACTTAAATTTTGTACTAAATAAAAATAGAATAGAATATTAAATTTTAAAAAATGCCGTCATTTTTATCTAATAATAAATCAATTTTATTTTTAACCATGGAATACTGAAACATTAATATAATCAAATATATTTTTCTTTCCAGCAATAAACGGGAATGCCTCTAATTATCATTTGTATGAACAGCCGACTTTTAAACACGGTACACTAGGAAAGGTCCTGATATCCTATCAGTATAGACTGCCTTTGCCTGTATGTACTTTTTAGATGTTAATGATTTTAATTTTTATTGGATTCAAGTAGCCAAGTAGGAATTAATATACACATAGTTTCTTATTAAAATTGATCATAGTAACAGGTAATTTCCTAATAAATAATTATTGTACAGTACTCAAAAAACTAATATTGCAAACATGCTCTTGACCATTAAAAATAAACTTTTCTTAATGGACCTTGTAAAAGCATTCATTGACATAACTATTAATCAATTGATTTTTCTTAAGGTTAGAAAATGTCAAGAAAAAAAAATGTTTCTAAAAATACTACTAATAGTTACAAACTAAATATTTAACTTCTAAAAATGGCTGTTAAAATTCATAGTAATACACTGTTTGTTCATAGATGTCAAAGGTTCATATATATTATTATGATTCTAACTATATAGAGTTAAACTAAGTAATATAAATTATGAGGGAACAACAATATTAATAGCAACCATATAGGTAAAAGTTATCGTATTGTGATTAAAAAAATAATTATCTTTGTACCTACCAATAATTTATAAATATTTTTGGCTAAATTTGTACTTTAAAAACGTAATATTTTCTATTGGTTTTATTACATTATTTACATTTAAGGGAGTTAGGAGTATGTAATAACCCATGTATTAACCTAACCTAAATAATATTCTTACTTTTAATTTTGATAACTAAGTAGTATAATATTAATATTTAATGATATATAAATATCTCTTAACTACTACAGGTAGGTATTACTTTATGGGGTCAGCTTATCTAAGAATCAGACATTCAATATTGCCTTGAATTTTATCTGACAAACTCAACAATGAATATATTCTAAAAGTTTAAATTAACAGGAAATTGTAGCCAAGCAATTGATAATAAAAACAAAGTGAACAGTTGATTTGTAACGAAAACAAATATTATATAATATTTTAGATTACATTAATTTTGTGGTTATAGAATTTAAAGGTTTTATAGTATGACATAATAATTTATTAAATCATTAGATATTATGTTTTAATTTTATAGCATTATAGGAAAATATCAGATCTTATTTAACAATATAAGAAAATGTTAAAATTTTTAGAAGTTTAATATTCAGTATTTCAAATTAAAAATAGATTTTACTTAACAGTATAATCAGGTGTAACCTAGTAATCATTAATACTTAAATTTTTAGGTGAACATAAATATTTCATTATTCATCCTTATAATTCAACCAATTACTTATTAAACAATGGAATGATTAATATATAATTATTTAGTTTTTAATTTTATCAAGTAACTTTCATTTAAACTAATGAAAAGTTAAATCTGCTTTAAAACATTTTATTAATATAACACTTATATCTTTGACTCGATACATTATTACATCTTTCGAATTACAATTACATCATCCAAATTTTGGATTCAAGTTGTCTTTTCTGTACTTAGGATATCACACTAAATTGACTAAGGACAAAAACACAAAGTTTTTACATCTAATCTTTTTTAAAAACTAGAAACTTATTACTGAATATGTCAAGTTTAAAATATTTAATTAGAGAATTGTATGTGATACATGCATTACATTATACACATATAAATATATGTATTATTTAAATACATTAATATATTCTATGAAAAAAAATATAACTAACTAATCGTATCAGACATTATAATATGATTCAGATATTAAATAATCGTAATCCAGATTAAACAGATTATATTTTTTGTTTTAATCTAGATTTTAGATAGGTAATCTAAATATGGATTTATCCTAATCTGGTGTACAGCACCCAACTAGGTTCACACAATCAAACGATAGTGCAATAGATTTTTTTATAACAGAAGTGCTGCGATTAAGCGGTAAATCCAGTGCTGCCTAATGGGTTAGAGACCACACGAGCACCCACGGAGGTAATAATTTTATGAACAACTGACCGACTGACTTACCCCATAAACCAGTCCACGGTGTCGCGGAGATACTCTGGTAACTTGTCCAGTTTGTCGGATTGTCTAGGCGTCCACCATTCGAATATTAACAGGCACGGAATGCCGCACTAACACCACCGTGGTGTGTTATAGATCGGAGATCCGGAGGCGGTCGTCAGGTGTCCATGTCCGACTTTGAACAATGAACACGGGCACAAGTCTTGGTGGTTTTGATGTGGCGTATTATTATTGTAACGACGACGACGACGATGACAGCGGCTGTGGCGGCAGCAGCGGCGACGGCGATCGTATGGTAGACGACCAAAATATGCACATCGCAATCAATTCAATCGGTGCTGAAACGATGACGGAACAATCCGACATTTACGAGCGAAAAGAAAAATATACACAGACATTCGTTTCGTTGAGTATGACGATATTGAAATATTATTATTGCAGCTGTCGATGTTTCTTTTTTACTGTTGTTGTTGTCGCGGTCGTAAGTTTTGACTAGGAAAAAAAATAACAAGCTGGAGGGAACGACGTAAAAACTCCTTATCACTACGTTGCTCTACGTGATAAGCATTTAGCACACACCGTCGTACTACAATAATATTGTTACCACACTATAATGGACTACGGCCTGTGGCAACTGACTAATTAGTATTGGCTACAGCTGCTGCAAACCAGGCACATACGTGCGATGTTGGCATGTTGCTGATCGTAATAAAATTGATAATAATAATAATAAATACGGTGATTACTGATTAGTAATTTAAATAGTTGGAAGTACGCAAGTCTACGCTGTATTGTCATGTGACGTGCGGTATTATTGTATTAATGCTATTAAATATTATTTTTATAATAAATTAATATTGTTATTATTATACAATACTCGTAGTTCGTACAGTGTACACCCAAGCGTCCCAAGCTATAGCTATATCTAATAATCATGGACTAAGATAATGATAATGCATATTAATATACATTGTAGTTTGTACTACACCTATGACATTGTGATACTCGGTGACACACTGACACTTGTTTTATGTTTTCCGTTGTTGCGGATCAGGTGTAAATGTCATCGGTGGCGAGGCATAAGGGGGGGGGGACGCCTAACCGGCAGCAGTGGTGGGAATTTTCGTTCCTTTTGTGGAATTGTTCCAATCGGTACAGTTACAAGTTACAACAAAGTACCGATTCCAAAATATTCGTTACATCTATACAATCGGTAAATTTTTTATTTAGTTACTGTAATTCAGATAGGTACAGTTCGGTATTTAAGTATTAAGTGTACTCGTTCCTGTAACAAAATTGATGATTATTGATTAGGAACGCAGAATGAATAGTGAATACGCTTCGTACGTAGTACGTGTACGTCCATGCAACACTATTCTAAAATGAAAAACAATGTATAGACGTATAGTGTATAATATAATTAAACATTATGATTGTTGTGGTAGCACTGTTTTTTGTATTGACTGGTCTCTTTCTAGCAGTATTGTACTGGCTGTTGTTTTTTGTAAAAGTTATACATGTTAAAGTTAATATATGTTTTTGACTATTGTAAATATATTCTAAAATAAAAATAATAGGTGTTATAATACAATACATGAAATGTCGGTGGATTGTTATTGTTTCTAAATTAACTGATCTTCTAAGTACACAACATGGCTCAGTCGAATAATTAATTGATGTATTAGGATCGGTCGGTTTAATAAATCGGTAATGAGTTTAATAAGCCTGATCACCTCAGATTGGAAGGTAACCTAGAAGAGAACTTCAGACGTTTTAGACAGGAAGTGGATATTTACTTTACAGCAACGGAGACTGATGTGAAGGATGAAAAAATTAAAATCGCCAGAGTATTGAATTTAGTTGGTCTTGAAGCACTCAGGTTGTATAATACTTTTAAATTAAAACCGAAAACAGCTGAAGATGTCTTAAAGGCTTTCGAGGAATATTGCATTCCCAAGAAAAATGAGGTTATGGAACATTTTCGTTTCTTCTCAAGAAAGCAATTGGAAAAGGAAACTTTTGATCAGTTTTATACTGATCTTAAAGCACTGGTGGCTACATGTTCATTTGATGCATTGGAGAGCAAGTTACTGCGTACTCAGGTAGTTATTGGGTTGAGTAACAAGGAACTACAAGCCCGGCTACTGAGGGAAAACATAGAACTGGACAAAATAATAAAACTGTGTCAAGCAATGGAGCAGGCGGAGTTGAACAGACAGTTACTTCAAAGTGATTCAAAAGAAGTACATGTTATGTCTGGTGGAGATCAAAAAAGTCATCGGGGATCTGGACAAAATCATAAAATGAACAAAAACTCAAGAATATGGGAGTCGTTTTACTGAAGGAGACAAATCAAAGTAGATGCAAGTTAAGTTAATTCAAAATTGTAAGAGGTGTGGGATGACTCACAAAATTAATGAGTGTTTTGCTTTTGGTAAATATTGTCATAAATGTAATAAATTGAATCATTTTGCTAAATGTTGTAATGCTAAGAGTGTTAGCTATGAGAAATATAATCAAGTACATAATATTGATAAAAGTGAGATTGAAATAGATAAATTTGTTGTTTTGAGTTTATTAGAAGTAAACGGTAGTAGTTGGGTTGAAAAGGTTGAAATAAATAATAGTGAAATTAGTATTAAAATAGATACAGGGGCAGAGATTAATGTTATGCCATTATCTTTTTCTAAAAAACTGAAGTTAAAACCAATAGTTTTTAATTTAAAAATTGAGGCGTTTGGAGGTTTTATTATTAAGCCTGTTGGTAAGGTTATTGTGAATTTGGCAAACGATAAAATTAAAATAAAGACTGAGTTTGTAGTAGTTGATACACCAGCTAAACCATTGTTGGGATTGACTGACAGTAGAAAGTTAAAATACATTGGAAATATTAGTAAATTAGAATGTTTGGTGGATAAGGAAAAGGAAAGATTTGTAAATAAAAATATTGATGTGTTTACTGGAATGGGTTCGTTTCCAGACCAGGTAGTCATTAAGTTGAGTAAAGAAGCTGTACCTAAAATATGCCCTGCCAGAAGGGTACCTTATGCTGTAAAAGATAAATTGAGAGAAACATTAAATGAATTAGTTGGTCAAAATATTATAACAGAAGTAAATGAGCCTTGTGAGTGGGTTAGCAACATGGTAGTAGTTGAGAAACAAGATAAAACTTTGCGCATATGCTTAGACCCTTCTGAGCTAAATAAATATATTGTGAGAGAGGTATATCAGATACCATCGTTAGAGGAGATTAAAATAGAACTTACAAATAAAAAATTTTTCAGTGTTTTAGATGTTAAAAGTAGTTTTTATCATATTGTCTTAGATGATGCATCTAGTAAGTTGTTTTGTTTTAGTACACCATTTGGAATTTTTAAATTTAAAAGATTACCATTTGGAGTATCAGCTCCTGAAATTTTTCAAAAATTAATGCATAGGTATTTTGGTGATATCAAAGGGGTTGTGTTGTACTTTGATGACTTGCTTGTTTGTGCTCAAACTAAGGTTGAGCATGACATATTATTAGGTAAAGTAATTGAGCGGGCAAGATTGATAAACATTAAATTCAATGTGAATAAGTTGCAGTTAAGTGTAAAAGAAGTAAAATATATTGGTTTTCTTTTTAATCAGGAAGGAATTAAGCCAGACAAAGATCGAATAGAATCAATTATTAATTTAAAAAAAACAAAAAATAAAAAAGAATTGCAGATGATATTAGGAATCATAAATTATATCAGAGAATTTATTCCAAACTTAGCAGAAATTTCAAGTTCCCTTAGAGAGCTGTTAAAGAAAGATGTGATTTGGGATTGGAATGGGGCTCATGAGGACCCTTTTAATAATATAAAGAAGTTTATTGCAGAAGTCACAGTACTAAATACATTTGACCCCAAATTTCCATTAGAGATACAGTGTGATGCATCACAGGATGCAATAGGTTGTTGTCTTATGCAACATAAAAAACCATTATCATATTTTTCTCGTTCTTTAACTGATATAGAGAAGTCTTGGGCTCAAATTGAAAAGGAATTTTTAGCAGTTACTGAGTCGTGTAAAAAGTTTCATAACTGTATTTATGGTAAAAAGAATACAGTTATCTATACTGATCATTTACCATTGGTCTCAATTATTAAGAAACAGTTAAATCAAATTCACAATAATAGAATCAAAAGATCAAAATTAAAATTAGTCATGTATACATTCAATCTTAAATATCTACCAGGGAAATTTATGTATATTGCTGATCTGTTGAGTAGAAATATTATAAATAAGAGGGTGGAGGAAGACAGTGAAATTAACGATGTAGTACACTCAATGTATGTACATGAGGTAAGAATAACTGATAGGTGGTTAGAGGAACTTAGAATTGAAACAAAGAAAGATGATATTTTAAGTGTAGTATTAAAAAATTATCAGTTAATTATAAACATCGGAAAAATGAAAATCCGGAACTAAACAATTATTTTTACAACAGATCAGAAATATTGGTAGAAAATGATATCATATTTTTTGGAACTAGAGTTGTAGCACCCAGAGTACTTAGAAAGTGGATAGTAGAGTTATTGCATGAAACACAATTAGGATCGAATAAGACTTATTTAAAAGCAAGAAATTTCTACTATTGGCCAGGGTTGAAATCTTATATAGAAAATTGTATTAATGCCTGCAATGTGTGTCAAAAATATAGCACCAGTAAGTGCAAGGAACCTATGCTAAATCATGTAATACCAGATACGCCTTTATGATAATAGCTATGGATATAGCTGAACACCAGGGTAAAATATATTTGATTGTGTAAGATTACTACTCTCGTTGGCTAGAAGTTAAATTGATGAGAGATAAGACGGCAGAAAGTGTGATAAATTAGTTAAAGAAAATTTTTAGTACATTTGGTATACCAGAGCAGACAGTTAGTGACAATAACCCTTTTGACAGTTTACAATTTAAAAATTTTGCTAAAAGTTGGTCTTTTGAGATAATAACATCTAGTCCAAATTACCCTAGGGGAAATGGATTAGCGGAAAAGGGTGTTGGCATAGCCAAATCTATGCTTAAAAAGTCTGATTTTACCAAAACAGATTTTGAGTTATATTTGCTAAATTATAGAAACACACAAATTCCAGGTTTAAGTTTTTCTCCAGCTCAAATGCTACAGAGTAGAGAATTGAGGACCAAACTGGTGTGGGTTAATAGTGGTAACTATATTCCTAAAATAATGAAGCCAATAGAGAATAATATTAACTATAAAGATCAACAGAAAAAATGGTATAATAGGAATGCTAAACAAGGAGTAAATTTCACTACAGGTCAATTGGCATGATGTGAAGATAAGTTTAGCAAAGAATGGTTAGAAGCAGTTATAATTAAAAAGCTACAGCAGCCTAGATCATACTTAGTTAAAATTAAAAATAAAAGACAAACATTGAGGAGGAATAGTGATTTTATTAAACCTAGAACTAGTTTTGAGGATGATAAGCTAAATAAAAACACCCAGGCTGATAAGTCTGAGGAAGATGGTGATAATGTAAATGTTGAAAGAGAAGATAATAATTTAAATAGAAGTTCTGAACAAGGAAGTATTATATCTGATGATAGTATAAGGGACTATACGAGTGATGAAAACAAAGATGACTTAAGAGTGTTTCAAAATGTTAAAGGCACAACGACTCGGAGTGGAAGAGTTGTGAGTGCACCTTCTAGATATAAGTCTTAATAATAAATTAAAAAAAAGTGTGTCAATATTAGATTAAGTATTAGTCACTGTAATATTATATATTAATATTATAAATTAATATTATATATTATATTGTATAATTAATAATTATGTTTATATTGTATTATATTTTTCTTTGTAAAAAAAAAAGAGATGTTGTGGTAGCACTGTTTTTTGTATTGACTGGTCTCTCTCTAGCAGTATTGTACTGGCTGTTGTTTTTTGTAAAAGTTATACATGTTAAAGTTAATATATGTTGATGACTATTGTAAATATATTCTAAAATAAAAATAATAGGTGTTATAATACAATACATGAAATATCGGTGGTTTGTTATTGTTTCTAAATTAGCTGATCTTAGAAGTACACAACAATGATCAGGGTCGGATTTAGGGCTGGGCGAGTGGGGCTCACGCCCAAGGCCTTGCGCCTTACATGTTTATGTGAATAAAAATGTTTGGGTATTCGTATTTTGTGCTGCGTTATTGATTTTATAATACACAGATATTCACTGCTGTATAGAAATATGGCTACCGATTCCACGTCGTTAATTATTATGAAATATTTAGAATTTAGATACAAATATGATTATTTACTTACAAATATTTAATAACTATAAATTATTATTGTTCGAAGCAAGTCGACTAGGGGAGCACGATTATCATTTTAATTAAAAATCGTGGAAATAGCAGTGTAAGGCATTCAGTCATTATTTATAACTTATTTGTAGATTGACAAAATTAATTTTATTTGACCACTTTATTTTCATTTTTGACCATGAATGGTTAGGTTAGGTCTTCAGTCTTGTCGATTAATATATATAAAAGACGGAACAAATGCAATTTACCACGGACCTCACGAATTTCAATTTTTTTTTTTCTAAGACGTGTTTTTCAACGCTGATTTCGAAGCTGTTTAATTTTTGCGCGGAGACAATTATTTTGGAAGTTATAGCCTCTCAAAGTTTGCGATCTTATGTTTATACTCTTGCCCGCAACACTACTATACACTACTGCCGTGCGTAGCGCGTAAAACGGTTTTAGATTTTTTTTTTCCCCGATGACCAGGGCCTAAAATTGTGTAACACACTATGTGCAGTAGCAAATTTGCCAAATTTAAAAGTGTGCAGTACTTTTTTTTGGCTTTTATAAATTTTTATTTAAATTATTTTCAATATTGATTATTGAAAATTACTAATTACCAAATTGTATTTGTTTAAAATCCTTAACACACAAAAATAAAAATAAATAATAATGCCGACTACACGGCCACCTGGCCGTGGCGCCGATAACGACATTCCAACGCATGACGTCGGAATGTTGTAGTACCAATCTACGTTAGCAGACCTATAGTACAACTGTCGCAGTTACCAAAGATAATAACTCAATAGATGAAATTTAATCTATTCTGTGATAATAATGTTATGTATAATATTATACAATATGACCGTCAGTGGCGGACTGAACTTAAATTTTAAATGACGCAATTTCATATTTTAGTATATACAACCACCACCACCTCCTAATCAGGGACGTGCCTAGATCGAATTTTTGGTGGGGGGGGGGGTTTAACCTCCCCGCCGATTCTGACTTGAATATAATGTCAAGGCTCACAAATCTGGGGGGCAGTTCTTCTCCCCTCAGTTTTCAAATTTACTCGTATTATGATACAAATATTACACTTTCTTAAATTCTATGTATTAGGTTTAAAGTAAATATTTGGCAAGTTTTTAAGTGGTCAATAAGCATATGAGTTTGAAATTAAATCTATTGTGTAAGTACATTACATATATACATACAAATATACAATGCTATTCTCTATAAAAAAAAATAAAAAATATCACAATAAAAACTATACAAAAAAATAAACAAATTAATTAAGAACTTTATTAACAAGTCACAACAATGACGATAACAGAAATTTTTAATGACAAACTTCAAATGTAGTATTATTTAAAAGTTAATGCATTTTTTAAGAGATCTGAAGACTGTGAAAATTTATCAATAACAATATTTATATCTATTGGAATATCTCTTTCGCAACTCAGAAGTAAGAGACTCTCTAATCTACCTTGCCCCATTGTTGATCTTAGTCTTGTTTTAATCAATTTCACCTAGAATTTCATGTTTAGAATTTATAAAATATTTTTTTTTTATTATGTATTACTAATTTATAAAGACAATATACTTAATTACTACCTTTGAAAAAGATCTTTCGGCTGATGCAGATGATGCTGGAATTGTTGCCAGAGCTCTATACGCAACGTGCACATTAGGAAAGGCTGAGTCAAGTCCATACTTTGTCAATAATTGAATTATAGTTGTAATAGTTACATTTTTATTCAAATCAATATTTTCATCCATGATATTCAAATTTCCGTCATCACTTGAACAATCATCATTCTCAGTATTTTGTACTTTGCTAGTGTCGTCGTGAATCTCAGTAGGTAATTCTAATCCATTTATAAGTTCATAAATATTATTTTTAAATTGAATATATTCTGTCCTAAGTTGGTCAGTATTGATGTTTTCAAGCCACAGTGAAATGTGTTGAAAACAATCACTTGGCAGATTTTGTGAAACTTTCGCCATTAAACGATCAGGATTTAATATTGCCAAATCTTTTAGTATTTCTTGTGATTGACTAAATCTTTCATGTAATGACATTGTTATTTTATCAAGAGCAGCATAATATGTCTTAATTTTAAATTGAACCATAGAAGAAACATTTGAATTATCATCTGGAGTTTCTCCTGCAAGTAACTTTCTCGTCCTTTTTCTCATTTCTTTAAAGTCTTTTTCTGGCACGTTATTAAAATTTGCAAATTCCTTAACTTCGTTAATAAATACTTCATACTTGCATTCTGATCGCATTTTATTTATTTTTTTTTGCCACATTAACTAATTGTATTGCTTCAAAGAAATCAATAGTTTTACACTGTAGGTAGTTAGAAAGTGGTGTAGTCACAATGAAAATATTTTTAAAAAATATTAAACATAATACAAACTTAAAAGTTGAAATTGTCTTTAAAAATGTCCTTGAACTAGATGCTGTAATTCTATCACTAGAATTTTGTAAGACTTCTAAAGCATCAATCAATGCCTTATATTTACAAAATATGACATTTAAAACTTTACCATGTGAGGTCCATCGAGTATCTGAAAAACTTTTCAATCGCAAAACTCTCTCATCTTTATAAATTTTTTTTTGGCATTCAATAAAAACAGCTGTTCTTTTGCGAGCTTTTAGAAAAAATACTAATGATTGAACATCTCCAAAAAAATTTTTAGTATCAGTACATGAATCACATGTATCTACCACTACTAAGTTTAATATGTGGGCAAAACACCAAACGTAAATTGCTCTAGGATTTTTATGTTGAATAAAACTTCGTAGACCTGAATAAATTCCTTGCATAGATGCTGCACCATCGAATGATTGTGCACACAAATGTTTTTCCCAGTTGATGTCATATTTACTTGTTATTGTACAAAAGGTATTGAATAATCCTTGTCCTGTAGCATCACTTGCAGTTTCTAAAGCCAACAATCGCTCTTCTATTACACCAGTACTGTTAACATATCTCACTATAAATGTAAACTGTTCTTGGTTTGATATATCCGTAGTGGTATCAACTATAACAGCAAAATGGCAAGCATTTTTCACATCTTTCAATATTTGTGCTCGAACCATTTCACCTAATATACTCAACAGTTTTTCTTGACTTTTAGAAGACATAAATGTTAATCTGTTATTATTACTTTTGTTTATTTTTTCAAGATGCATCATAACAGGGGCACTGTGACGTCCTATGACTTTTAATAGCTCTAAAAAATTTCCACGGTTTAATGATTGAACATTTTCATTGTGTCCTCGTAGCGATATATTTTGTCGAGCAGCAAAAATCAATACTTCAATAACAGTTCGAACCACTTCTCTATTATTAGCTACTTCACGATTAGCACAATTAATTGGTCATTTAAATCAATTCGATTACTTTGTAAATAAAGACCCCGACTGATTTCTGACTGTATATGATTATGTGAGTGTTCGTGATTATTAATAAGTCTTTGTATATTAGACCAATCATTTGAACCATTCAAAGCTAAATTTGATTTTTCGGCTTTTGGTAAACCAAAAAGTTTACAGGAAATACAAAAAATAAGATCCTTACTTGGTGAATAAGATAGCCAAAGTCTTCTAGATTTATTATTGTTTGCCAATTTTTTTTAATAATAAGACTCGTGGAAAGATCTGTTCATATGATTCCAGTCTTTTTTTTTTTTTAATGAATGTTGGGGTAAATCATTTGGTGTTGGTTGGCAAGGGCCAAGGTTGGCGAAGTAACTCAATAGTTCAGCAGATATAGAACTAGGGATATAAGCAGGATCATTGTCAAATTTAGTTGTTTCTATGATGGATATCTCTGTAATAAGTAATCAATACAATTTTTATTAAAACAAATATATACTAATTGAATTCTTATTTTTAACAACTCTCCAGCTATTACTTTTTAATTAACAATCATAAAAAAAAATAATAATAGCTTTTTTAAGTTATGCCATTTTAACTATATGTTGCCATTCGAAAATCAAAAGTATAAATAGTGGTTTAACCTATAATTATATGGGTAAAAAAAATATTATACACTTTTAGAAAAACATAGGTAAATCTAAAATTTTGAAGAAAAAAAAATTTGGAAATAGTCAATAATTTGCAAGAAAATTAATGTACTCACTTATAGGGTGATTCATTTACTCCCTGTATAATAATTACAATTTAAAAATGAACTTGGAAAATATTTAAATTTGTCATACAAATTTTTTTATGTAGTAACAACCAAATCAGTATTTGCTTCAAGCAGGGTTATTTAAGTAACATTTTTGATAAAAATATTTTATACACAAATAATGAAAATCTCAATGTGTAATAAATCTTGTTAATTTAGATTTGCAATATATCAGGGATGGGCAACTGGCGGCCAGCGCTACATTTTCAAATTACTTCATATAATTTTAGCGCTTATCTGTATTTTATTTTATTACATTTTTTGATGAAATGTAGATATAAATTCTTATCTAGTTTTAAACCGAAACTAAATTATTAAATGTCTAAATATATATTTATAATGGCATAGCTAACATACTATTTATTTCATTTTATCGGTTTAGTCATATCCGTACTGCCGTACCGTACTGCCGTACCGTACTGCCGTAGTGTCACACCGCCGCGCCGTTAGTACTATTATTTTCGTGTTTTATTATTATTTTGCTTTCTCCTGCGGCCCGCTAGATTTTAAAGTATTTAAAAGTGGCCCGCTAGTTACTTTGAGTTGCCCATCCCTGCAATATATCATCAACATTTAATTTAAAATAATATTTGATTTAGATAATATACTTGAAGTAATAATAATAGATGAAATTATAAAAAAAGTATGCATATAATAACAATGTACGCGACCAACAAATGTTGGGGTACCCGAAGGACCACTCGGTAACGTCCGAGAGCGAAGAGTATAAGAATCTGTTAAGGGGCGTAGGTAGGCAACTAAAGAGCCGTCGCCTTATACTCTCTAGGATAGGCAATATGAAATGCACTACGAACAACGACGACGTGGACAGGAACTAATGTACACGGAAAGAGGATGTGACAGTTTAGTTATGGGCGGGGGTCTCTGTGGTCGATCCGGTCTGGTGCAATGACCACAGAGCTCACAACAAGTCAGGGACAATACTTAAACTAAACTTAAATTAATGAGGTCTTGAGGTGATTGGCTTGCAATGACGTTGGTCTGGACGGCCTGGGCGGCCTCACACACACCACGGCGAGTGCTGGCGGTCTTACGCGGGTGTGGACAGCACGATGCTTAGATGAAGATGGCCTCGAGGAACTCGAGGAAGCTGAGGACCTTGTCAACCTGGGTGGCCTCCCACGCAACACGGCTAGTGCTGGCGTTCTTACGCAACGGTGAACAGTCCGAAGTCGTAATCGACGGGTATGCAATATATATGAGTACGTACTAACCTTAAGTAGGAGTCGAAGTAGTGATAGTTACACACGACAAATCGAGTGATGAATAAAATAGTAAAAACAACACCAATGAATTTTACGCCTTACTGGCGAGACAAATATAATGAAATTTCGTATCGCATTGACAACGAATAAACCAAATCTTACAACAATATGAAAATAATAATAATAATTGATGATTGCGCTCAATGCGACTTACAAAAGAAAACACTACATAATTCAGCACGACAAAACAACGCTACAGTAGCGGCTTAGAGAATATCAACATAACCATATACGGCATAAGAAAAAAACACGTAGACACCGAGACGCCAATATTAATAATAATAATAATTAGGGCGTTGGCCGCATAATAATAACAATAATAATAATAATAATTGATAGGAACATATGGTATTTAAGATAATAATCGTACGGCAATAACCGACCATTAATTAAAACACAGAGAACATATAAACAAAGAGAATAAATAATACACAGGTATAATAATTTGACAATTAAAACCACAAAAAGAAGGAGTGGTGTTCGGGGAAGACGGAAAAAAGTGGACAGACCGATAAGAACTTCCACGTTGCCGCGCACCGCTCGCATTAGCATATCGCGATAAAATTTTCAGCGCCAACATCACCGCCCACTTTGAAGGAACTTCAACAAAGAGGCAATGGGCACAGCTTAACAGCTGGCCTAGTCAATATACCAGATGACGTATGGACAGTAGCAACGCGTGATACGCCGTCTTGTCCAGGATGGAGTTGCACAATACGTCCGAGTCGCCAAGACAGAGGGTGTGAGGGTTCCTTTATTAAAACAAGACCTCCAACGTTCAGCGGTTCTCCGTGATCAGACCATTTTGTGCGCAGCTGCAGAGTGGATAAGTACTCATTCTTCCACCTGGTCCAGAAATAACGGTGAAGGTCGGCAACTAAGCGCCAACGTTGCATTTTGGAGAGTGATACCTTTTTCAAATCAGGGTCGGGGAGAGAAGTTGAAGGCTCCAGTGTTAAAAAATGGCTTGGTGTCAGCGCCTCTAAGTCCTTAGGATCATTACTTAGGGCACACAAAGGCCGGGAGTTCAGCGTGGCCTCAATTTTGGCAAGCAAAGTGATCAATTCTTCACTTGTGAGTAAGTGTGTTCCAATGGATCGATAGATTAGAGACTTAGTTGACTTTACTCCAGCCTCCCACAGCCCCCCAAAGTGAGGAGATGACGGAGGGTTGAAAAACCAAGTTGTTTGGTGTTTTGCCAAATGGTTGCGCACGCTAGTTTGGTATTTCTCTGAGGCGATGAAGGTATGCAATGGATTTAAGAGGTTCGCAGCGCCAACAAAATTAGTACCATTGTCACTATGGACCTCTTTGATTGGTCCCCGACGAGCAGCAAAGCGAGTGAATGCTAACAGGAAGGTTTCGGTTGAGAGGTCAGAGCTGAGCTCGATGTGCAATGCTTTGGTGACAGTACAGACGAATAAACAAATGTAGGCTGAGTTCCTGGAGGATGGTCGACCACGGGAGCCCTTGACAGCTATCGGTCCAGCATAGTCAACGCCTGTTATAGCAAACGGCTTTATTTGTTGTACTCGGTACTTAGGAAGAGCAGCCATTTTTGGTTGCACCGATTGAGGTCTTGTGCGAAAGCATGGAATACATAGACGCAGTCGGGATCTAATAGCTTGTCTCGCTGACAGAATCCAAAACTCACGTTGTAAATGTGATTGGAGTGTCATAGCTCCAGGATGACTCAATACTTGATGATTGTGATCAATTATTAGTTCCGTTAAACGATGACGAGAAGGCAAAAGTGCTGGATGCTTGTGAATGTACGGAATATCTGCATTGCGCAGCCTACCGCCCACTCTGAGAATACCAACGGGATCGAGAAATAGGTCTAAACGTCGAAATGATCTTGAGTAGGGAACACCATTTGACAGATTTGCAATTTCGACGGCAAAAGTTTGACGTTGAACTAAGAATACCAAAGCGGTGAGCGCACCAGCTCTTTCATCGGCATTTATAACGTTGGTAGTTGGGGCGTCAGACCGTGGCTTGGAAAAACGAAAACAGTAAGCGACTACACGAAGGATCTTCTCCAATGAAGATACGCGATTTAACAAATTTATAATCGGAATGTCTACAGCAACGTTGAGAACAGTAGGTGGTCGAGCTTCATGAGAAGGAGGCCCGTCGTAGTCTTCAAGCTCAGTCAAAAGCAATTTTGGCCATTCATCTGGAGGCCTTAACAAGAACGATGGACCAGTCCACCACAATGCGTGATTGAAGAGATCAGATGGAAACAGGCCGCGTGAGGCGCAATCAACGGGATTATCTTTTGTTGGAACGTGGCGCCAGATTGCAGGTGAGCTCAACTTGTGTATCATACTGGTTCGGTTAGCGATAAAGGTGGACCATCGATGAGGGGACGATCGGATCCAAACGAGAGCTGTGGTGGAATCGGTCCAGGCGTGTAATTCATCAATAGTTATACGATCAGTGTACGCATCAGAAACTATACGGAGTAATTTCGCAGCTAAAACGGCACCACATAATTCCAAACGGGGAATTGTGGAACGCTTTATTGGGGCAACTTTCGATTTTCCTGTTATCAGGTGACAATGAACTGATGTTACAGTCGTCACACGGAGATAAATTGCTGCGGCATAGCCCTTTTCAGAGCTATCGGAAAAGGCATGGAGCTGTACAGAAATAGCATGATCATAGGTTATACGACGAGGAATTGTAATGGTTTCAACGAGTTGAATTTCGGACTGATATCGGGCCCACAAAGCTGCAATATCAGGTGGGAGTGGATCGTCCCAATTGACACCGGAAATCCACAGCTGCTGCATGACATGTTTTGTGAAAAAAGTCATGGGAGCTAATAGTCCTAACGGATCAAACACACGGGCAATATCGGAAAGAACAGATCGTTTTGTTGGTTGAGTCGCTGATGGCTGAGCGCTGAAGGAGAAGGTGTCAGCGGATGGGTCCCATTTTAACCCTAGCATTTTCATATCAGATAGTTCGCCACTGTTGAACAAAATTGATACAGACATTGCACGAGCTTCTGGTGGGACCATTTGTAAAATGTTTACGTTGTTACTGGCCCACTTGCGGAGTTCAAATTGTGCAAGTGCACAGAGATTTATCAGCTGATCTTGACATTTCAGTGCTTCTTCTTCCGAGTTAGCACCAGTTAAAATATCGTCGACAAAAGTGTCGTTGAGCAACACATTTGCAGCTATCGGCCATGTAGCACCGTCGAGTGTGGCAAGATGACGAATAGTTCGCAGCGCTTGAAAAGGTGCGGCTGAAGTCCCATATGTTACTGTGCAAAGCCGATACTCATCAATGGGAACCGAGGGTGAAAAACGCCAAAGGATTCTCAGATAATCTCGATCTGGTGGTTGAACTAAAATTTGGCGATACATCTGCTTGATATCAGCCATAAAGAGATATTTCCAGAGACGAGAACGGAGTAGTACTATCTGGATATCTGGTTGTAACTTTGGACCAGTATACAGACTCTCATTCAAGGAAACGCCAATAGAAGTTTTAGCTGATGCATTGAACACCACACGCAATTTTGTTGTCTTACTGTCAGGTTTTATAACACAATGATGGGGTATATAGTAATTTAATGGATTTTCCCGCTCATTGAATGGTACAAGTTCCATGTGCCCACTTGACAAATAGTCTTGCATAAATTCAACATATTGCTGACGCAGATCGGGTTTTCGAGCTAGACGGAATTCAAGCGCCTTAAACCGTTGAAGAGCATGTGATTTAGAGTCACCTAGCAATGGAAATGGCGTTCGAAAAGGTAGGGTGACCATAAAACGACCGGAACTGGTTCGAGTAGTAGTAGATATGTAGATTTCATCTGCAGCCTCGTCATCTGGACTGAAGTGGTGAACTACAGGCAGTTCTTCCAGCTCCCAGAACTTTCTTAAAGTCGCATCAAGGTTGATGGAGGTTGACACACACATTGTGGTCAGTGACAAAGGTGCAGCTGAAGTGGTTGGCCCAAACAAAACCCAACCAAATATAGTTTTCAATGCAGTGGGCTCACCTACACGACCCGATACGAGACTGTCACACAATATGGATGGCAGAATGTCGGCACCCAAAAGAAAATCTACTTCACCAGGAAGATGATATAACGGATCAGCTAAGGGCAAGTTGTGGATATGTGTCCATTTTCCAGGTTTGATCGAAATTTGTGGAGTCTTGCCTGTGATGTGTGGTACAATCAAAACGTCAACACTTAGGATGGGCGATTGTTTTCCATGAGGCGTCACCATTACAACCGATGCTCCACAAACAGGAGTAGTATTCGTGTTGGCAAACGTGGTTATATTTACAGGTGAACGACGGCGATTAAGCATGAGAATGTCAGCCGATTTTTGCGTTATGAAACTGGCTTGAGAACCACTGTCTAGGAGGGCTCGAAACGAATGATGACGACCGTCAGCAGCACAGATGTCGAGAAGCACAGTTGATAATAACACCACTTTATGGGGCTGATCCTTTACGACTAACGTGACTGTGCTTGTTGGATCACTGGACTGAACTACCATGGACCCACTAGGTTGAGAAACAGTCGCGGCTGGAGTTGATTCAAAATGCAACAACGTATGGTGTGATCGCTTACACGATTGGCATTTGAATTTTGAAGGACAAGCAGCAGACGAGTGGCCACAGCCGAGACAGTTTATACAGAGACGGTGTGTTTTAGCAAGCTGAAACCTATCAGAAGGACTTTTACTAATAAACAGTTGACATTGTCGAATCGAGTGTGGTTTATTGCAAAGCTGGCATTTACTGATGACAGGTACATTCTTATACGATTCAGTAGGTAGTGTTGTATTGGTGGTCATCACTTTTGGTCGATAAATTGGACGAGAGTGTGATGTATGTGATTTATTAGACTGTTTTTGATTTGAGGTACCAGAGGATAAGTTTGACGAATAATTGCCAGCACGAGCCTCGGCTGAACGAACGTGACTTCTTAAGAAATCTACAAAATCACTCAAGGAAGGTTGATGGCGATCTCCAACTGTGATCTCCCATCGCGCACGAAGGTCATAATCCAGGTGATTCTCAAATATATGAACCAGGATAGGACTCCATTGCCGAGTTACAAAATCTAGGTTATCCAATGCCGCGGTGTGTTCAAGAATGGTCGTAAGAAGAGTTTTTATAGATGATGCGTCGTTACAATTCACTGTTTGAGGTGCTAGTAACGCGTCCAAATGAAGCCGGGCCAAATCTCGCTTATTACCATAACGCGCCCGTAACACCTCCCAAGCTTTATTATAGTTTGCAGACGTTAACGGAAGATGTGCCACCAATGACAGAGCTTCACCTTGTAAAGAAGTTTTTAAAAACTCAAACCGTTCGACGTCAGGTAGATCAGGTGCATGGGACAAAATTGATTTGAATAGATCTTCGAAGCCTTGCCATTCAGTCAGAACTCCAGAAAATGTAGGGAACGTCCGTTTGGGTAGTTGATAATGGGACAAATTGTTTAAGCTTTGGTTTGGTGCACCTTGGGCGGTTGAAGTATCCATGCCAGGAGATAGCGAAAAATGGTATACATCAGCAAAAGCAGCAAGTTCATAATACAAATTGTCAAATTCAGAACTGAATTTCAGACTCTCTTTATTGTCTACGACTTCTGGAGGGGCTAGATTCTTACCAACAGACGTTTCCATTACTTGGAGATCGTCTTCGGTAGTTCTACGGATGTCATTTAACTCAGACAACATTTTAGAGATTTTGGCATGTTTGCCCGCATTCGAGCGTTCAGATTTATAGTCACCGGCTGCGGCGACAAACGAGGTGATTTTTGCAATAGCACGGACAATCCGCGCTTTTGCATCAGCATATGTCATTGACGATGGAGCGATCATTGTAACAACAAAAATTATGAAGAAAGATATGTAGTTGGATGACAATAAAACAAACTGTTTTAATCGTTCAAATTGTGATGAGACACCTAAACCAAACGAAGTTTAATGACAAATCAACACGTCATCACAGCCAGATACCAAATACAGATTACAGGGACTGTGTACCACTACCATAGGGTCGCGGTTTGCTTTACTAATCCGGCCCGAAGGACCAAAAAATGTACGCGACCAACAAATGTTGGGGTACCCGAAGGACCACTCGGTAACGTCCGAGAGCGAAGAGTATAAGACTCTGTTAAGGGGCGTAGGTAGGCAACTAAAGAGCCGTCGCCTTATACTCTCTAGGATAGGCAATATGAAATGCACTACGAACAACGACGACGTGGACAGGAACTAATGTACAATGGAAAGAGGATGTGACAGTTTAGTTATGGGCGGGGGTCTCTGTGGTCGATCCGGTCTGGTGCAATGACCACAGAGCTCACAACAAGTCAGGGACAATACTTAAACTAAACTTAAATTAATGAGGTCTTGAGGTGATTGGCTTGCAATGACGTTGGTCAGGACGGCCTGGGCGGCCTCACACACACCACGGCGAGTGCTGGCGGTCTTACGCGGGTGTGGACAGCACGATGCTTAGATGAAGATGGCCTCGAGGAACTCGAGGAAGCTGAGGACCTTGTCAACCTGGGTGGCCTCCCACGCAACACGGCTAGTGCTGGCGGTCTTACGCAACGGTGAACAGTCCGAAGTCGTAATCGACGGGTATGCAATATATATGAGTACGTACTAACCTTAAGTAGGAGTCGAAGTAGTGATAGTTACACACGACAAATCGAGTGATGAATAAAATAGTAAAAACAACACCAATGAATTTTACGCCTTACTGGCGAGACAAATATAATGAAATTTCGTATCGCATTGACAACGTATAAACCAAATCTTACAACAATATGAAAATAATAATAATAATTGATGATTGCGCTCAATGCGACTTACAAAAGAAAACACTACATAATTCAGCACGACAAAACAACGCTACAGTAGCGGCTTAGAGAATATCAACATAACCATATACGGCATAAGAAAAAAACACGTAGACACCGAGACGCCAATATTAATAATAATAATAATTAGGGCGTTGGCCGCATAATAATAACAATAATAATAATAATAATTGATAGGAACATATGGTATTTAAGATAATAATCGTACGGCAATAACCGACCATTAATTAAAACACAGAGAACATATAAACAAAGAGAATAAATAATACACAGGTATAATAATTTGACAATTAAAACCACAAAAAGAAGGAGTGGTGTTCGGGGAAGACGGAAAAATGTGGACAGACCGATAAGAACTTCCACGTTGCCGCGCACCGCTCGCATTAGCATATCGCGATAAAATTTTCAGCGCCAACAAACAATAATATAATATATAATCATTAATAACAAATTTTTATTAAATAATAAAAGCTGAATATTTTCTTATGGTTTTTTAATTGTTAAAAATATATTTTTTAAAACCTATCAAAATAAATTATTAGCCCATTTATAAAAAATTAATTAATTACCTTCTGAATCAGTAGATGTTACAAAATCATTGTTCAAGTTAATACTACGATCAATATTCAACTCATGTTTCTCAGCTATCATACTGTGGTCCAATGAATTTGAATTACCAGATACTAGAATATCACAATATTATTTTATAACTGTATTCAAAATATAAATAATTTAAAATACTACCTTCTGGATCAATACATGTAACAAAATCATTTTTCAAATTCATACTACAATCAATATTCAACTCATGTTTCTCATCTGCAATACTGTGGCCTAATGAATTTGAATTACCAGATACTTGAAAAACAAAATTACATTTTACAATTATTATATTAATAAATTAAAAATGTTGAATACCCTACCAAAAACTTTTTTTTAAAACAGTAAGTTTGTATCTAGGATATATGGGAAATGTGATTAGATTAAAAACTAAGAAGTATTAGTGCTTACCGTTATTGGCTTGGATTTTTATCCTTTTATTAAAAAAATTATGAATTGAGTTTGACTGCATTTGTACTTCGTTTAATTTTTTTTTCCTTTTGTTAGTAATGTTTTTTAATGCACAAGCATTAGTGTGTCTCTTCCAATTGGTTGAATTCATATTACGATATCGAATACGTCCACACGTAACACAATTATTTGCCATTTTTTTAATTTAAGTTATTATTATAAGATAATAAAGTAAAATATGCACAAACTTTTCACAATATCACATCGGTATGATTATAATACGGAGATATTGTAGGGAATGAACAATAAAATGAGAAATAATAGTACAATATAATGAACATGGGAAAAAGATGTAATATATTATACTATAATATAGCTATTAGTAAATAATTTAATTTACCCTGTTGTGAATTTTGGTGGCGGTGGTGGTGTTCGTTATACGGATACGTTATCGGATACGCATTACGCGATGTTATCTGTTATGATCAGATTTTCCAAAAATTGTTGGTATTTAATTTATTAATAGATTCAGACGGACGATCGTTCGGTTGGGGATATGGGCAATCATATTTCTATTATTATTATATTTGATATATTCTGTGAAATTATAAACAACGCACAAGACGTATCTAACACCGCCGTGAAGTTGGCACCCCGACTTTGTCGTATCGTCCCCAAACCAATACCATATTTTTGCAAATAATTTGCAACAATTTGCAACACCAGAAAAAAAATTTGCAACATAGTTTTACAACCCCCACAATAAAACATGTTTCGGGGTGCCAAGTTCACGTTGGCACCCCGACTTTGTCGTATCGTCCCCAAACCAATACCATATTTTTGCAAATAATTTGCAACAATTTGCAACACCAGAAAAAAAATTTGCAACATAGTTTTACAACCCCCACAATAAAACATGTTTCGGGGTGCCAAGTTCACGTTGGCACCCCGACTTTGTCGTATCGTCCCCAAACCAATATCATATTTTTGCAAATAATTTGCAACAATTTGCAACACAGAAAAAAAAATTTGCAACACATTTTTTTACGCCAAGAAAAATAAAATTCGTTCGGGATGCCAAATTCACGTTGCACCCCGACTTTGTCGTATCGTCCCCAAACCAATATCATACTTTTGCAATTAATTTGCAAAAATTTGCAACACAAAAAAAAAATTTGCAACACATTTTTTTACGCCAAGAAAAATAAAATTCGTTCGGGGTGCCAAATTCACGTTGCACCCCGACTTTGTCGTATCGTCCCCAAACCAATATCATATTTTTGCAAATATTTGCAACAATTATATTTTTAGATTTAACTTCTATGGCGTTATAGCATATGGTAATAATCACTATGTGTCTTACATAAAAAGAGGAGACACTTGGGAAAATCATAATGATCTTCAAAGGAAAATCAATAAATTCACCGAGGCCAAAAACAAGTTTGTTAAACCACATATGCTGATTTACATAAAACATGATTAATATTAAAGTAACTTTTTGTAAAATAATAAAATGTTTATCATATTTTAATTGTCAATAATTAACATTTATTATTTTTAATATTTTTAATATTTTAAACAGACTTTTAAACAAAATTATTTTATATTATATAAATTAAGTACAATAGATTCTTAACATATTGTATATAATTCAAACTTCAATAAGAATCATACAAAGCTGTGTTAATTTTTTATTTTAAGTACCTACACATGAAAAAACTAAATTTAAGTTGTTTTTTTATAAAATTTATGTTTAAATCAAATAAATTTTAAAATTGAAATTAAGATTATTGTGTGTAACCCATATACTTAGAATATTTTATTTATAGATTGATACAAGCTATATGCATCTACCTATATTTTACTGCAGTGGAACTTATTATACTTATACAGGAAATTACTAACTTTCAAACCTCTACATAAGGCATTTCAATAAGAAAAAACAAAAATTTACCAAAATTTAGTAAGTACACATCCTTGCGCAAAAAATGTGTTGCAAATTTTTTTTTCTGTGTTGCAAATTGTTGCAAATTATTTGCAAAAATATGATATTGGTTTGGGGACGATACGACAAAGTCGGGGTGCCAACGTGAACTTGGCACCCCGAAACATGTTTTATCATTTTTCACCGTCTTAGTAAATTATCTAATGTTCAAAAATCATTTATAGCACCAATGGACAAAATCGTTTCAACACAGAACCATAAATTGTCACAAAAAATTGCAGAACTTATGTGTAAAGTTTTCAACGATGCAAAACGAGGCACTCTTAGTGGATGGTCATGGCCTTCGAGAGAAGTAGCAGCTCTTAAAAGAAAATCTCTAAATATCCATGAACCGTTTGAAGAGTATACACCTCAAAATGGTGATTTACAATACATTAATCCCACTGGTTATAGGGATTTATTAAAGTGTATTGTTCGATCAGATTTTTTTTTATTAATTTATTAATAATATTAATCGAATTCGCAACAAATTAGAAACCAGTCTTGCAATTTCACTACGTGTAGATGGGTCTGTTGATCGTATGCAGATAGATAATATTCACGTATTGGCAAAAATTTTTAATTCTGATGGTGATACAGAATTAATTTTTATTGGTTTCCATGAACCTGAATCAAAAGGAGCTATAGGTTATTATAATGCAATAAAATCAGCAACAAAACATGTAATACCTTGGGATAAATTAATGCCATTAATTTCATCAATTGTTACTGATGGCGCATCAATTAATACTGGAGAAAATAGTGACATTCTAATAGAATTGAAGACAACTCAGTATTATCATCTATATAATGAGCGGTAAGAGCTATAAAAGATTGGTTATTAATGGACGTCCATGCATCTGTGGTTAAACAAATCACTTGTATATTTTTTTAATTTATGTTTTGTTTCAGTTACCGTGGACTCATATAACTGAGGTATTAAACTATTTGCGATTGTTTTTCTGCTTGAAAGTGTGTATCCAGGTGCCAGTAAATGTATTAAGTTTTTTAAATTCTTTCTCTTCGACCAGGCTAAAAAGGGTGATAATGCTTAATAATTAATTTTGTAATTTGTGAATTGATTTTTTTTGATTTTGAAATTGTTATAGGTTTCTGAATAAAGGAATTTATAGAAGTCTGGATTGGTTTAGGAACTAATTGTAATGGCCTTATGGATGTCTGGGCTGGTTCGGGTTCAGAATATGTTAATTGTGATGATGTTGATGGCTGATTAAAAATAGTTGTTCCTGTCGTTCCTGAGCTTCTAGGATCATCAACATTTTCCTCGTTCACTAAGTTTTGAGCCTGTTTTCGCATGCCTTGGTCAAGTGGTACTGTTATATGTTTTGTTTTGATTACTTATAACTTTAGCGGAACAATAACTGCATTTTGCATATTGTTCATCTATTGTTGTGAAATGATTCCAAATATGACTTCTTTTTAAAAATATTTGGGCATTTTAATTAATTATTCGTTATTAGTTAAAATAAAAAACATGATTGTTATAGGCGTTTTACAATTTGTATTAACATTAATAATATTATTTTTTTTTCTTGTATGATACTACCACAATAAACATTTTAATGGTTTTTTTGAGAATATTAGTTATGTCTCATTTAAAGTTATTAAAAAATGTTGAATATTATTGAATTTTGTAATTTAATATTTTGAATTTAATTCGCATGACGTGTTTTAAGAAAAAAAAAATTATTATTAACTACATAATAACACAATTATTGTAATGCTTTCTGTAAATAGATGTAATAGTCAATTGGCAAATATTTAATATTGAATTGTATGGAGAAAAAAGCCACAAAAAAAATATCAGTTGGTCAAATAGACAGGTAAGACTGAATGAATTTTATAAAACAGTTCTATCTTAACCAAAAGAAGGGAATTTCCATCAATAAAATGCCAGCAAATGCCATACATTGAACAGAAATAACATGGCATTTTGTGGATAAACTACCTACTTACATATTATCTTGAAATCAATTAATTTATGTCTTCTTCATCTATATATCTATAACTATAATGTATATACTTTATACGGTGTGATTCTTTTTTAAAAGTACATATTCTAGTATGAACTTCTTATATTAAGTTATACACAGGGGTTAAAGTGGAGATTCAGTCACCCTAATTCTAAATGTGGTTAAAAAACGTTCCCTTTAACAAATTATTTGTAAAGTAATGCTGTATTGCTGTTTAATTTAAATTATAAAAATTTATGGTTGAATAAAATGTGTCACATTTCAAAAAATTGATTTTGCGATTTAAACCTAAAATACGGGGAAAAATAACATATGATTTGATAACAACAACAGCAACCTCTAAGGAGATTAAACCGATTAAGGACTTCATAGTTCGTTCTATCGTTCTTTGTTGTAAAATTGAGCAAATGAACGAATCAAATTACCGATTCATTTGACTGATTCGAATCACTCAAGTGACCTAACCATCCTATCTCTAGTCAGAGAGGGCAGGGAGAAAAAGTCGCATATTGGTATCAAATAGGCGCAATTGAAACTGGGTTTACGACGGGCCAACGCTAAGTATTTTGACACCTTGTGCAGTTAAAAAAATACCACCCCTTTCAATTATTTTGGCCACATAATTAGTACATAGTATTATTTATACGAAATGAACAAAATTAATTATAAACTGGGCTATAATACATTTTAAATTGTTACAATTGATAATATTTTTTTCACAAAAGTTTGTTATGTACATTTATTAAAACAAATGGTAGTTCATATTTATAATTAATATACAGGATGATTCTTTTATCAAACAACACTCATTGTTTAAAAAAGTATTGTCTTTTTTCAAAATATTTTTTTACATAGTTTCAAGTTGTTAAAAAACCGACGTTTTTATTTAAAAATTATATTTTTAAATATTTTTTATCCTTATCATTTTTTAAGTTTTTTATTTTTTTGAATGACAACATAGAGTTTTAATTTCATATTCCAAAGCAGAATATTTTTCTAAGTATTTTGATTCATAAAAATCGAATTTAGGACTAGTAGTTTATGAGTTATAAGTATTTAAAGTTTAGACAAGCGGAGTAGTGGACTAACATTTTGCGGGGTAACCCCGTACCACTCCACTCTGCCAATCAAAACTTTAAATACTTATAACTCATAAACTACTAGCCCTGAATTCGATTTTTATGAATCAAAATACTTAGAAAAATATTCTGCTTTGGAATATGAAATTAAAACTCTGTTATCATTCAAAAAAGTAAAAACTTAAAAAATGATAAGGATAAAAATATTTAAAAATACAATTTTTTAATAAAAACGTTAGTTTTTTAACAACTTGAAACTATGTAAAAAAATATTTTGAAAAAAGTCAATACTTTTTTAAATAATGAGTTTTGTTTGATAAAAGAATCACCCTGTATAATTCATACTGCAACAATAAATCATAACTCATAAATCTTTTCTTGCTTTTAACTTTGCAAAATCGTCGACTAACTCTTTCTCTGTTAATTCTTGACCAATTTCATTTCAAATGAGATCATGACTAGACTACAAAATTGTTCGTTTTTCATTGTCGAGCGTAAGTATGTTTTGATAAGATTCAATTTCGAAAAACTTCTTTCGCCAGTTGCCACTGATGCTGGTAAAGTTAGCAAAATTCGTAAGGCAGTGGATAGGTTTGGTGCAAACTCACCTGTACTTATTACAAATGTTAAGAGTTAGTAAAGGTCAGGGCTTGAAACCGATTACCGGTTTTTACCGAAAACCGGTAATTTCCCGAAATTTTAGGAACCTAAATTCGATTACCGTTATCTTAAACTCATTTTTATTCCCGGTTATTGGTTACCGGTTACCGTGACGATTTTCCAGCTATAACATAAAACGTTATTAACATAATATGTTTTAACCGGTTAAAAACCGATTACCGATATTTATGACCTTTTTACTTATTAGTTAGTACCGACTATATTTACCCATGAATAGTATGAAGTATAAAATGTATAATTTATTTTAGCTTCTTAAATAATGATAAGTTTGTAGCTACTAGGCTACTATAAATTACAATAGACTCAGGGCCGGATTTAGAACAAGTGCCGCCCTAGGCCCTTTTAAATATGCCGCCTCTACCCCAAGAAAAAAAAATTGTAATTATTACAAATAAATTTATTTCATTTTAAAGAAATTAGGTCAATAGTCATTATAAACAAAACAAATAATAATTATAAATCCTAATTAGGCATTATCAGTATACATTTTGAATCTTAATCTTAAAATAATCTTAATAATCTTTAATCTTATACCTAGTAATACTTAATAGTTAAACTTATACCTAATCATAACCTATGTTATCTATAACATTTTACGACGAACTTTTTTAGACGCGAAATCGTCGATTATATCATCATAATTTATACTTCGAAGCATCTCAGATTCTATGTGTAGTATTGATGTCGCGTTTAATCTATCTGACTCCAAAGTTGAACGAAGATGCGATTTTACTCTTTTCAATGCTGAAAACGACCGCTCTGCTGTACAATTTGTTGCAAACGTGCACAAATACATACGTAACGCTGTTGTGACGTTCGGATAAATATCTATTAAATCATTTGTATACAACATCTTACAAAGTTCTTGGGCGTTTCTTTTTTTATCAGATTTAAAAAAAAGATGATCACGCAAATGAAGACATTCATTTGTAAATGATTCTTCAATATCATTAGGATATTGTTCTATTAGTGCCCTAGTTTTTTCAGAAATTATTTCCTCGTCAAAACTACAAATATTTGTAAGAAAATCAAACTTGACACATAAATTTTTATATGAACTGCCTCGCCTTACGAGTTCAGCATTCAATGACCAAATCCGATTCGCACTTACTCGTTTCAATCTCTTCTAAATCATGTTGATGTTGTTGACCATTATCAGGTGCATTCAAAGAAGACGGTGTAGCAGGTTTAAAGAAAGTACTTAGTTTAGGTATTTTATTTAGAACTTTACTCTCTTTATATTCTTTATCTTTGGCTCGCTTTTTATACTCTGAACCACTAAAACGTTTACGACCGTCACTCATAGTGAAAAAATGCTAAATATTGTAAATTATTAATTATTATTTATTAAATATATTATGTTGTAATATGCACTCCCGACAATGACGAACAATAAACTGAAATGAATTGTGGTCGTGTGCGATGTGGATACACAAACACAATATCTTTAGCCAATTTCTATATATATTATATTTTTATCGTAATTACTTTTAGGAACAACTTATATTATTATATACCTAGGTATCTTATCTTTATAGCTCACATTACGAGAAAATTGATTTCGGGTTAGTGACATTTTCAGTTTCATGCGCCCGTATATTTTACATACAGATATCTAAAAAAAAATCATATAAATATTTCATGCATTCATATGATTCTTTTTTTATTTCTTACAAAATTTGCCGCCCCAAAAAATTTGCCGCCCTAGGCCCGGGCCTCACGGGCCTAGGCGTAAATACGGCCCTGACAATAGTCTAATATTAATATTACATAATTACGTATTGGTATTATCATAGTATTAATTTTTTTCTCCTATATAGTCTAAATTCGTGTTATAATAATTCAAATAATTGGTATTCTATTTCTATCTAGTATCTACCCATAACATAAATAATTATAAACGTAATATAGTTGGTTGGTTCTCGATAGTCCCGGTTATCCTCATTGTATATTATTGTACTGGGAAATCTAAAAATAGCTTGATTCCTACAACCACACGAATAATGAATATTACAAGCAAATAACAATCCTCACTGAGTCACATGATAATTGATAACTAGTGATAAGTTAAACATTTTATTTTTAATATTATAGGCATTGATCTTTGTTAACAGCCAACTGGGGCCATGGCCCCCTCTAAATTTGTCTTGGCCACCCCTTGGCCCCCTCTAAATTTGTCTTGGCCACCCCTTGGCCCCCCTAACCGCAAGAAAAAAAAAATTATTTAAAAGAATAGATTATAAATCGAAATATAGAATAATTGTGGTTATAAATTATTATTATTATAAGACCGTATGATGCCGGTCTGCACGGCTATATAATATATAATATATAATATAATATAATATATATTAATATATTATATATTATACTATATAATATATTATATATTATATTATATTATATTATATATTATATTATATAATATATTTATATATTAATATATAATATATATTATTATATAATATATAATATTATATCCGCGAGCCGTGCCTATCTGTGACATAATGTCATTTGTCAACGATTTAGTATTTTATTGACAATGAGTATTATTATTTTTGTCTACGTTTTACGTTTACATTTTACAATTTTACAGTGCATACCTAATACAGTTTAATCGGTTTAATGTTATCTATACCATGTCGAATATGAAAAACGGGAAAACCCCAATAATAATACGATTTAAAAGACGCGTAGTTAAACAACAAAGATTATCATTATACTTACGTACTCGTAAAGGATATCATCTTAACTTAATAATGTCCAAACGAAAAATAAATGACTTTTTTGCATCAGTAATAAATAAAAAACAAACTAATGATTCTGATTCAATTTTGTCACAAAAAAGCAAGTAAGAGATTTTAATTTCAATTATTATTTTAGAATAATAAATTAGAGTATATAATTTATTTATTTTATATTATTTTTTTTAATTTAGTGACTTTGGTGAACTCATTAGTGAAGATAGTAAGAAGAAAATGTTGGTAGTTTAAACAGGTACCATTGGTACCAATATAATTAAATTTAATATCTATTTAAAAAAAATATGTGTATATTTTTCATTCACCAACCTAATCATAAATATTCCTATATTTAATAGTACCTACTCATTATTTATGTAAGTTTGTTGAAAATGTTATCTAATGTTTAAGTGTGATATTTATGATAAATTAAAATGAAAACCAATAATTATATGAAAACTTAGTATATGCAACACAGTCTTTACAATAGATAGTGTGTAAGCCCCCTACCCTATACTGAGCCTATGAATGGGAAAAAGACCACGAATTGGGACTTTTTTGGCCCTACCAAATTTTCAAAGGCCACCAATGGCCCAATGGCCCCCCCCCAAGATAAAATTCCTGGCGCCGCCACTGGTCGTTGGATAGTATAATTAAAGTTACAAAAAAAAGTATAAAGATTTCTTTATCAAAAGATGATATAATTAATGCTTGTGTGGAAATGGTAACAGTAAATGGCCGACCATTTACTATCCTCCATGATTCAGGATTTAGAAAGTTGCTAAATCCTATCATAGAAGGATTGCCAGAAACAGGTAAATATTTACTTAATTCTTAATTAACAAATAAAAATTAGTAATTTAAAATTTAAATTGAATTCTTTATCTATATCTGCCTAACCAATTATTTTTATCCTATAGGATTTTCAATTAACTCCCATAACATAAAAAGTCATATTATAGACAAAGCACAACTCATAGTAAAAACTATAGCAACTGATGTAGCTAATCGGTTAATCAGTTTGAAGGTAGATTGTGTAACAAGACATAATAGATCTTTAATAGGAATCAACATACAATATATGCAAAATAATGTTCTACAGTTGAAAACCTTAGCAATCACTGAATTGATGGAGCGACACAGTGCTATATACTTAAAAGAAATGGTAATAATATGGTACTATAAAATATTAAAATTAGAGTTTAAAATCATTAATTGTAATAAAATCATTTTAATTTTGATTTACTAATTAATGGTTTTGTACCTATTATTAATTTATTTGAAATAGTTTTGAATTTTTTTTTTATTTTTTTTATTGCTTACAGGTATTAAATGTGTTGGATAAGTATGGTATAACTAAGACACAAATATTTTCTATTACCAGTGATAATGCTGCCAACATATTGAAAATGACTGATATCATTGATGATCCTAGTGATACTACAGAGAATGGTTTGTTTATATTTTAATATTTTATACCTAGGTGGCTAGGTAGTAGGTATTATTTTATGCATTACTTGAATTGGGAAAAAATAGAAGGTAGATGCAAAAGTGTATATACTTCAAATTTAAAACTTAAGTAATATTTTAATTTTTGTTACATTATCAATGAAGATGACGATTTTGTTATGGCACCAAACGATGAAATTGAGGAATTTGAAAGTAATGTGATTCAAGCAATTGAACCTGAACCTCTTACAAAAAAAGTGAGATGTTCAGCTCATACACTGAATTTGTGTATAGAAGATGGATTGAAAATTAGATTATTACAAAATCTTATTGGTCGCATCAGAAGTGTAAGGACATCAATTTTATACAAATTATATTTTTTAATTTATTCATAAATCATAAAGAATATTATTTATTTTTATAATAACCAGAATACAACCAAAAAGTATATTATAATAGAACTGTTATAATTTAGGTTGTAAAAAAAATTCGAACTCAAAAATATACATGTATTTAAAAAAAAATGGGCTTAAAGTATGCGATAATTGACGTTGAAACACGGTGGACATCAATGTATGACATGCTACAAAGGCTACATGAAATTAAACCTTTTTGTATAGAATATCAAGATGCAATGCCTGATCTTAAGTTATCAGTTAATGATTGGGAAGCACTTAAGGATATGGTAATTATTTTTTATATTAAAAATAAAAATTACCACAATATATTAATATTACAATTAAGTATATACCAGATATACGATAATACTATATGTTACTATACTAAAATATTTTTATTATTTTGTAATTGATAGATTGATTCACTTCAACCTGCTAGAGATGGAATAATTTTTCTTCAAAAACATGATATTACAATGGAAGATTTCTTTGGTTGCTGGTGGAAAATTATTTCAAAATTAAAAAAAAAAAATACAGCATTATCTAACTCTATAGCAAAGTCAATGGAAAAGCGACAAAAAGCTTTATTTGAAAATCCAATATTCAGCTCAGGTATAGTAATTACTTATTAATTTATTAATTATTATTTCATGAAAACAAAAATAATACATATTGATACATAATAGTATAATACCTAGGTTTATTAATATATTATATACTATTATTTTTGTTTATAGCTCTATTTATGGATCCAAGGTTTCAGTGTTTGCTAAATGATACAAGTAAAATAGAAGCAAAGGATCAACGGCAAAGGATCAACGATCGCCGCGGCTTTTGTATGAACAGTGTTTACACGTAGTGCCAATAGACTGGTTTCCAATGCGCGGCTGCGGCTCTACCGCGACGAGAGCGGTGTATCGCGACAGCCGCCGGCGACTCTAGTCGAAAATAGTGTTAAAACTTTTCAGTCGCTATAGTATATAGTATCATTGATTATAAATACTATAGATTGCTCACTGGCCGGTTTTTCGGTGGCGTACATTAAAACTCTCGATAGATGGCGATAAGAACAAACAATATTAATAAATTCGTATTTTATTCCGAATGCCGTAACCGCGATTGTCGCGGTGCGGGTATAACTGGTTTTTGTCACTCGTCAGTCGTCATGACGTCGACGACTCCCGATCCCGAAGTCCGACTTCTAATAATAATCAAATAATCACTATTTTTATTTTGAATGATTTGGTCGTGTGCGCTGTGTCTACGGGCATCAATTTTTATTTTTGTTTTACGTTACCGATCGATGTTCACTGAAATGAGTGACCATTTATTTTGCTCTCCGCTGATCGTCATTTCAATAATTATTTATATTATTAATTAATAATCAAACCTTCAACTATTGTCTATTAACATATTGGGAAAAGAAACTAATTTAGAGCGTTCTAATTTACTATTAATTATAAGAGCTGTTAGAAAATTAAGAAAGAGTAAACTAAAAAATATTGGAAAGATGGGACTTATCTATTCTTAGTTTATTTAGGTAGGTATTTTACTCAAATAAACAGTAACTAATATTCCAGTAATTATTTTATATACCTATAATACCTAGGTACAATTAGTAAATCATAAACCATTAAGAGTTTGAGTTAATGATATTGTTGCAATTTTTATTATTAAATTCGATGGAGCTTTAAGTCCTTATGTTTGCTCAACAAAATCAAAAGTTTTATTTTAATGGCTTTCGATTGATGAAAACATTTTTTTAAATATATTCACGTTTACAGAAATAATTATACAAACAATAATAAAAATTTACAACTACAAGGTTCAATTAATATACTGTATTTATAAACATTTATTTTTATTTATAACGGGTTAATTTTTAAGATTTCTTGTAAAATAACTAAAACTATCAAATGAATACGTACTTTATGCAGCACCAATCAATTACTTATTTTTAAAAAATTTTAATTTGTCTGCATTTTGTAATTCTCTTTTTTTATTTGAATTGTCATTAATCCATTTGCATTGTTTATATATTTTTGTTCTAAATAGAAGTTCAATAAGGTAATTAAAATGAGTTTGACATGAATGGTTCAGACAGTTTAACTTGTTTTTAATTTTACGTGATGCTGTAGATATTAATTTCTTTAGAATTTTTTTTTTGTTTTTCTCGATTTTTTTGAAAACTGTTGGAAAATGTTTACTTTTCACCTCTATAATGCACCAAGAATATTCACTTTTACATCAGAAACCACCCCCAAAGTTTGAAATCGAAGCATTTTTTCGACTAGTTATGCTGTACACAGACACACATCATTGTAAAATCAATACATTCATCACTTCGTTCAGAATCTAAAATCAATAATAAATTATGATATACATACAAATAAATATAAATTTAATAAATTGGTTGATTTTTAATCCTATTTTTTTCACATATTCTAAACGATTTATTTCGCAATCCTGGTATTTCTTCGTGAGATACCCTTAATTTATTGTTAGGAGGAGAGTTCATATAAATAAATGTTTCGCTTTATAATTTTAATAATACGTCAATTACTATGGACGGAACAATGAGCAAAATTAAATTGATCTTTTAAATGTCGATGATATGATTCAGCTGCATTTGTAGTTCGTATAACCTCATTATCCGGAATTTCAGCCCAAATTTACACAGGTACCTAGGATTTTGGCGCTTTCGTACGATACGATTTTGGCGCTTTTGTACGATAAGAGTATAAGACTTTATTTTGTCTTATCTAATTTTGGCGCTTATGTCTTCCATCGTAACAGATAGAACTGACTTTTAGAATAACTTTTGTTCTAATTAATATTTTTTTATTTTTTTTGTTCATCATTAAGAGATCCTTGCGCTTACAATATGAAAATAAAAATTTTATTTTTTTAATAGTAAAAATAAAAGAATTTAAATTTGATTAAATTTTTATTGAAAAAATTCAAAATAGCCAATTTGTAAATTGAATTTAAAACAAATTTTGATGGTAAAAATATTTATCTAAATCTTGTTAATTTTTTAGAATTTTTTAAAATATCAATATTTTTTTGCATAAATTAATTTGGAGTGTTATAACTTCTTTCAAATATTATTTTCAATATAATTTCTGAAATGAGTATATTTTTTAAATTTATTAATTACATAATTTTCACAATTTTTGTTTTACGTTAAATTAGCATAATTTTTTTTTTAGTCAGTTCTATCTTATACACCCTGTATAATATATCCTAGACGCTAGACGGATAGACTAACAAATCATCTCCGTTCAGAATCGTTTTTCGTATACAATGATACCTGTCATTGCATTCAAATTTAACACATCCATTAAAGTGACCTACTCATACAGCAGAGCGATACCCACTTGCCCACTTTTTTAATTACATGATTAATTTAATATTTCAGATAACTACTTTTATTTTTGTATTTAAAATATTTATAATTCATATACCTTCAATGAAGTCTGTACTGGAAACACTCCAGTTCCAAGTTTTGGGTGAATTTAATATATTAACCGACGATGTAGATCTAGTTACATATGCAACTATAACAATAATATATTTAATTTAATGTAGGAAACACGTGCGCTGTGTATAGTAGATATTATATCATAAAATATAATTATATAAATTATAAAGGCATACACATAAACTTTGTTAAACTGTCAAATGTTACCTACCTTCAGAATAATTTTTTGGAACCGTGTTGGAATTAAGTCGTGATTTAGGATCAACTGGATTAGAATACTGGTCTCTATTAAAATGTTCAGAGCATAAAAATCGATTTCTCATTTTTTTCGGGCTTATAGAATCCAACTCGACATTCCCTAAAGTTTGAAGTATGTTACTAGATTAGGTTAAATTTGAATTAAATAGGATTATAGGAACATTATTTAATAAAAAATAGCCCATTAGGTACTTGCCGGAATGGATTATCCACTTTTTTAATAAATAAGAATCCAACGGAAAGGTGTGAAATCGAGTTTTGGTATTTGTTTGCATATTATTGCAATTAAAATAAGAACACTTTCTTCTCGACATTTTGGCGTAATAAAAGAAACGTTACAGAACGTGTTAACAATCACGATACAAGATACAACCGTGAACTAGTGATGGGTGAAAATAACAGTAACAGTGATTAGTAACAGTTACCAGACGAGTAGCAATAACAAGCTGTTACTTGGAAGAAAAAGTAACAGTTACTGAGTTACCGTGTTTTTTTTTTTTAGAAACATCGATTTTAACATGTTATAG